>NW_006263304.1:618815-624860 GCF_000469605.1 Apis dorsata | reverse complement strand
CCACGGCGAGACGGCGGTGCCAGTGATCCGCGCGTTCATCTCCGCGCTTCCGACTCGAGCCGCATTGTCCGTGCCCGTAGATTTACTGCGTTTTTTTCAGATTTACGATTTTCGTCCCGCGTGCAGGGGAGATCGTAACTCCTCGGCCACCCCCGTGTCGTTCCTTTTCATTTCTTTTTGATATTCAACCGACTCTGTCTAGAAGGAAAGAGAGAAAGAGAGAGAGAGAGAGAGAGAGAGAGAGAGCTTTCGTCTCACCGTGTTAATTCCGCTCCGGATATGAGAAACTGGGATTTATCGTGGGTAGACGATAGGCGACACGCTTTGAAACAGGGTCACGTGGAACAATTGAATATTCATGGTCTGGGAGAGAGAGGAAGGGGGAGAGAAAGAGAGAGAGAGAGATGATGGTGATTCGATTTTAAAATTACAAGTTCCCGTTAGGAAGGAGGTGTGGGTAGTTGCGGAGAGAGATGGTTTCGTTTAGCGTGAGGTATCGAGGGAATATTTTTCGGATGTTTGAATATCGATGTACGGTTTTTGGAAGACACTGTTACTGACCGGAACCGTTGCATGCGGTTTCATTGTGCTCGCGCGCCTCCTCCGCTTCAGCTGTGGTCCAGCGGAGACAGCTGATGGCACGTGCTCTCTGCACGGCCATCGATACCGAGTGGGGAGAAGTGTTTTGCGCGCTGCAGTCCGTGGTGCAATGGTGCAATACCGGGATATACTGCGAGATCGCAAGGGTTCTCAATTCCCTCTCCTTGCCCCGTGATTCCATTTCTCAAATTTTATTTTCTTCTTCTTCTTCTTTTCGTTTCTTCGTTTCTTCCCTTCTCTCGTATACAAAATTCACTGAATATCAAATTTATTCCGATAATCTCTTCTCCTGTTTTCTTCGAAGATATTTAATAACAATGATCGATTGAAAATTCGCTTCCCTCTTTCTAAAAATTCTTCGAAATCGAGTAAGATTGGAATAGTCTAGATTAGAATAATCACGAATCTAGAAAAATATTTAAAAATCGTATTCGATCTCGACATTGATTTTCATCGGCTCTTTATAACTCCGTGAATCACGAGGATCCCCGCGATGAGAACCGCGGCGCAGAACGGAGTCGCGTGGTGGCGACCGTTCTCATCACCTGCCTTTTCCGCGTACAATAGAGCGAGAGTACACTCGTTCGACTAGGTGAGCGAAGGTACGGCATCCCCATCGCCATCCCGAGCACCCCTCTTCTGCCGCATACAACCTCATTATGTGTTGGCTGCACCCTCCGAAGCCCCGTGGCTGTTTGGCCGTATGGGTGACACTTACACAACTGCGCTCCTCCTTGTCCACGGGGGAACCCTTCGTCGGGACACGGGAAACACGATCACACATGCAGCCAGGCAAGCAGCCACGAGGTACAGAAAGGCAGAGATTGACAATGCAGGGGGCCCACCTGCCCCCTACCCCAATCTGGACACGCGCCCCGCGCCAGCACCTGGTTCTTCTCGTCAGGATCCTGTGCTACCGTCCGTCTCTACCATTTTCGCCGATTTATATGCGTCTCTTCATCCATTTCCTCTTACTCGTTTGTATTTCGAATTTAGACGAGAGAAATTATGGTTCGTAGGATTCTTGATCAGGATACTTTCCTCGTTAATTTTTTTCCTACGAAGTCTAAAAGACAAAAATTGTTGCGATTTATATCCGTTTCTTCATCGATTTCCTCTTACTCGTTTGTACTTCGTTGGAATTTAAGAGAAATTATTCGTTCGTACCAATTATCAATTGATCCTTTTCTCGTTTATTTTTTCCCAGTGTCTTGTCAAGTCTGAAAACACAAAAATTGTTGCGATTATTTCTAAATTCTTACCTCGATCAATAATGATAGTCCACATTGAGATATTAGATTTTTTCTTTGTTCGAATGATTCAAATTTAAACCGAAACAAATATAATAATAATCGGCGTCGAACATCAATAATAGTCTCGATAATTATTCGATAATAAGTTGTGGCGTGAAATTGATTTCACGTATAAATCATTTTAAACAATTTCATCGGTATCGATTCAACGACGCCAGTCTCAGCGATACTCGAACCAGATAGGAAGGAACATCGATGCATCCTTGTTCCGATAGCGCTGTTCCACGACCGTTCATAAAACCGCGCCGATATCAGGTTCCCGAGGCCGACACACGGGCGGCCTCCTCTTCTTGGCCTCCGCTCCTTTTCTTCCTGTTTCGCTCTTTGCACGGACGTCAACTCGCGGCGATCGCCATGACGCTAATACTATCGTGACGTCCATCAGGATTATCAATCCACGGCAACGAAGACGAACACGTCCTAGAACGAAGCCGTCGCGAGCGACAGGGACGGGCGAAAGAAAATCGAGAGCGATCCTCTCCTCGATCGAGTCATTGTTCCCCGCCCTCGATGAACGCGGCACCGGATAAACCAACTCGATTCATCCGGTCCTGTTTCCGAGAAGAGCAGGCGTATACGTGGCATGCAAATTAATTTGTATAGCTCGGATAGCAAACTCGGATCTCTAGCCATCGATGTGTTCGTTATTACGACTGTTGAACGACGAGGAAATTTTTCTATTTTTGTTTAAAAATAGATCGAACGAAGGTTGCAGTTTTCCGAGAAACTGATGCAATATGGTAAATTGGGTGGGATTGAATTACGTTGATTAACGTAATTTCATTTTAAATTAATGCCAAAGTTTTAAAATTCTTTTTCCTCGAAGAGAATATATATATATATAAGGAAAAATAAACATTTATCATTGAAATGTGAGAGGATACGAAAATTTTTCAAGTCCTTTCCATTCGTTTCTTGTTAAAATTATTCTTCGCGTTACTCATTTACATTAACATTCGTGTGCACACGAATCTATCGAAGAACGGTTAAAAAAGAAAAGAGAAGACCGCAATGTTTCGAACGATATTTCCACGAAAGCTTGGTCGATCAACAATGTCGGTTAATTTATTGGAAAATTATACGACGAAGGGAACGGTAATCAAGGTGTTAATAAAAATCATGTTCGCTTACGATCGCAGTCCGTCAATGCAGTGGTGCGTGCTCGAATTGCATAACTGTGAAAATGCGTTTAGCGATCACGGCTAGCGACGCGTACCATTCCGGACCACCTTGATCTTTGTCACGGGACGTGGCGGGAGGAGGTTCAGGGTCGGTCTGCATTCTTCGCGTCGGTTACTCCCATTATGAGGGGATCGCGACCTCGAGCCGATATCACCCGTCGTCGTTCGTGCACAGGTACACGTGTTGGATAATTACGATTCTTCCTGCACGACTTACCGCGCGACCTCGCCCCCTCCCTCCGCAAACTTTGCAATTTAACGGGCTTCGATCCGATTCCCCCTCCCTTTTTCCCCGCATTCCATCCCATTCCATCCATCGTTTCGATGTCGCTCGCTTCGTCGTTCCAATGTTTTTCCGAATAATTTTTAATTTCGTATCATCGATGGAATTTTATTATTCGTCGCTTTGAAATTTTCGAAGCGAAGAGAGGAGAATTTTAAAATATTCCATGAAGGTTGCGAAATTTCCACAATTATTTTTCAAATAATGATAAAAAAAAGCGAAGTGAAATTTAAAGTTTTTCAAGCACCGTAGAAATAAGAGAAGAGAAAATAACTCTCTCCGAACGGGGCAGCCTAACAATACAAATTTCCCTTTGCAGTGTATCATCAGGTTCGTTCGCGATCAGGTTTTCCCGTATCTATCGGGGCACGAGTTTGGTTGAATGAGACCCGATGTACCGTTTCTGGGTGCTCATTTTTATTCCATGGCCCGAGGCTCGACCTTTGGGGGGATGGATGGAGGATGAAGCCCCTGTTCCCGAGCCCGATCCAGCTGTTCCCAGCGAGAGGGAGAGAGAAGGAAGGTGTAGAAACGGGATCCAGTGTTTGTTCAGATTTGGTTAATGTCGGCACATACGACGTTTTACCTTCGTCACCGTGGCGGAGGGACTTATTATGAGGGCCTCCTCGCGTACGAGCTTCCGGCTAGGACGATCCTTCACCCCTTTTTTTCTATCGCGTGCCCCGCGCCATTGACTCCGACAGCAGCCCAAAGGGATTAGGCGGTTACGTATGGCGAGCGAGCATCGTCCTCTTCCCTCTTTTCACGTCTTCCTCTCTCGGCACGCCATTTTTCCAACCGTTTGAAACGCGTTTTGATTCGCGTTGCTGCGAAAGGTGGCTCTCTTTTGATTAATTGGTAACTGAATGAATGCGATGAAACGAACAAGATTAGAGCGTAGGTATAAATTTGACTCATTTTTTTCATTTTCGCTCGAAAGGAATGGATAATTCTCTTCTTCGAACGTATATTGGTTACAACTCGAATTCATTTTTAAATCAATTAATTTTAAAATGAAAAGTATCCTCGGCTTCTTCTTCTCTCATATCAAAAATCTTCATTTTCCAAATATAATCTTTATAACAATCTTTCAAATTTTCAAATAAATTAAATTAAATCCAAATTAAATATTCTATCGAGTCGATAAACTACTCTCGTCCAACCCAAAAACTCTGGAAAATTTCGCAAGAAATTTCTTCAAGTATGGGGTATTAACGACCTTGGAATGGCGCGATCTTGAACGTTGATCCGATTTCCGGAATACCTGGCTAGGTCGCGGCCGAAATCATACGGGGCCGTGTCAGAGCCGGATGAATGACAAATTTGGCAGGGTGCAGGGCAAGGAGAAAAATCAAAAGTCTCGTTGCGCAGGTGTCCACGGGCTGAAAGGTATATACACGGACGGCAGGTACCTTTCGGCTCGGCTGCCTTCATTGTACTCGCGGCTCACAAAGTGCCTCTGCACGAGGACCGATCCTGAATGGATCGAGTTAAGGTCCACGAGGTTGCGTCTTTGACGAGGCTCTCCTCAGCCCTCCTCCTCCCTACCTACCCCGAACGAACACGGTGAGCGCGCTTTTAAACTTTAAAAGGAACGGGACGACCGTTCCAACCGAGATTTCCCTCGCGACAATCGATTCCGTATTTTTCAGATGTATTTTCGAGAAAGGTGTACCTGAGCCGGGATCAGTTTCGATGAAATCAACCTCGCGTTCTATTCTTCTTTCGCGCATCTATTCCTACACTTGAATTTTTCTATCTTTTTGGAGTCAATCGTTTATCTGGATTCACGATAGAGTTGATTTTTATTCCATGTCGAAATTATCTTATGTCAAAATTTCATGTTTTTAAATTTGATCTTTTTATTGCAGTAGATGTTGGATCACTGTGGATTTCGATATTGGATTACAATTAAGAGTCTTATTCGATGAAAATCAATTTTTAAATTCCAAAGAAATATCTTTCGTTGCTTAAGAAACGAAAGAAGGGATGGAAATGAAATTGTACAATTTAATTTAATTTCTCCCCATTAGAGATTATATGCGTTGTTTATATATAGGATAGACGAGGAAAAATTCTTGATTCTTGCAGGAGAATTCAGGTGCAGGAATCACATGTCGCGTTACGTTTATACTCGCAAGATCGCAACACAATGGGTTTGACGCATAAAGACCTCCCTTCCGATCCCTGAGGGATGGCCGCTCAGGAAAGCGTGCCATTCCCCGTCAGCTGCTACCTTCTTCCAATCATGGAATACGTTGAATACGTTCCCGGAACCAGGTATATCGAATCCCAAATAAATGGTTCCGGAGTCAAGATCGTGGCACGTATGCAAGCGTTTCTCGAGTATCGATTTTTATCCAACGATGAACACTAAAAAACTACTCTTAAATTAATAGAGAAATTCATAAATTGTAATTTATGAAATAAAATATTTTTCCAAAGAGAGTGGAAAAGGAAATTTCAACATCTTTTTCCCCCCTTTCTCTTTAAATTTCGAACTTTGTAAATTTTCTAAATTTAGAAAAATATTAAAATAAAAATTCTATTCTATTCTCAAGTGTTATTTCGCCACAACCGAATTCATCCCTCCGATCCCGCCAACCACTATTTTCTCTAATCGCGTTATCCACGCAGAAAACAATCCAAAACTTATCGCCACTTAATT
>NW_006263304.1:613366-618657 GCF_000469605.1 Apis dorsata | reverse complement strand
AAAAAAAAAAAAAAAAAAAAAAAAAAGAAAAGAAAATGCGGAGGCAAAACGGTTGGCAAAGATGAGAGAGAAGAGGATAGGTCGAAACGCGTGGAATCGCAGCGTTTTTACGATCACGCTCCCCTACGTGAAGGCTCCATCGGAGACATCGCGGAGACATTGGGGTGAATTTATAGCGGGACTTTTACGACCGACCTATTTCAACCTCGTGCTACAGACCCGTTCCACCGAATATGAGACCAACGGACGGAAACATTGTGCTGCATTTTGTATCTCGTGCGACTCCATTGTCGGCCGCCATGCATCTCGAGCAACATCGTAAAATTTTGTATTAATACTTTGCAGCCCGGCGCGGATTACTCGCTCTAGCTACCTTGAGAATTAAACCTGTCAGTCAGTCCGCTCCGGTGGCTCTACACAGCTCTGCACAGGCTGTTTCAAAGGGAACGCGCACAAAATAAAATTTACATGCCTCCGTTTCTTCTATCTTTCATGTCGTAAAATCTGCGGGATTAAAATTAAATCTTCTTACTGATTGTACAGAGCGGTTCGAAGAAAGAGAGTATCACAACTAATTAATATCGAAGAGTCATTCCTTCTATTCTATTTAAAATGAAATTAAAACTTTCTACTTTTTTTTTTAAAACAAATGGCAAAAGTATACGCCTCTCTTTCCTTCATCCATTTTCGATTATAAACTATATTATATACAAAACTCTAATAAACTCACCCCTCCATATCACACACAAATAATTTCTCAAAATCAATTAATATCCTCCTACAGATAGATTCAACGATCGTTCGAGTTTCGAGTCATTCCTTATTCCTTCCTTATTCTTCGACATGTTTTAGAAGCGTCTATAAATCGGCGTGAAACGTTTGGCGTCAGCGGCATTAGAATAATTCCGGAGCCGAGGGTGTAGCAAGCGAGAGGCGCGCGAGCAGCTACACGGTAGCCTCCATTAATACCGTTCCACGGGGAAATAATTGACCTGGCTGGGTGGACGGTGGCTGGCCCCGCTTGGAAATCGGACTTGTTGTTTGCCCGTGTAAAGGCGCAACGGTGCCTCCGCGATAACATCTAAAATCCGCGCCACCGAATCGACTCCCCCTCCTTCCTCTTCGACTTTCGACGCTCCCTTTTTGCCGCCGCGCGAACGATGGCCGAGTCTCCAAGCTGGACGAAATCGCCAGATACAGAGATGAGAGAATTTTCTAATCTGAAGTGAGAGAATTTTAGGGTAAGAGAATTCTTGGAATTTTAATGTCTAAATTCGATGAAAATCGACCGATTTTGAGACGTTAATAGGCTAGTTATTTCTCGTGAAAATATATTTGTATATCTATATCATAATAATGTATCTAATATAAAAAAAAGGCGTTAAAAAGATAACTTGAAGAGAACTACGATTTCCATTTCTCCATTTTTTAATTACCATCGAGATGAAGTTCGGTTGCAATTTAGTAATACGATGTTACGTTGAACGTTATCGAAGAGCAAAAAGTCAGCTTGCATACGTAATACTTGGTATCTGACCGGAAATACCGGAAATAGGTGTCGAGGGGGTTAATCGTTCCCCTTCCAGATCGCAATCATCAACGAAGAAGCTCGCTCATTTATCATAATTTATGTAGAACACCTTTGGATTCTCTTTAACAGATACCATCTCGAGCGTCACTCTTAATTAACCATCTTATTTTCATACCGTGTCCCATACAGTATTCATAATCACAATTAAAAGAAAAGAAAAAAAAAACGAAAATTAACATTCTGTTACTTCGACGATACTCGACACAGCTTCGACGATCCTCGAGAGACGAGGTAACCGGTCTCTGACGCTCATCAGATTAAATTTTTTCTATTTCCGTTTCTTTTCCTTCCATAACGATTAATCGATTGACTCGTGTCGTTGACGAGTACTCGCTCGTTCCTTCGACTGGAGATCCATCCGATTGGATCGAAACTTTCGGAATTTTTCATTTCCATTCGGTCGCGGGGGTAGTCGTTGGATTCGAACGCGTGAAAATATCTCTGTCGGTGTGAAAAATAAGAGAAAATAGAAGGAGACGGGGATCGACGAAAACATCGGGACCAAGATCTCCCGGCAGTGGAGATGAATGCGCCGATTATCACGGCCGGTAATGTTCTCGGAAGCATGAAGCGGCGATGCTTCTGGGCCCGTTCAGTGTCGCCTTAGGCGGTCCTCACACAGCTCTCGTTTCTCACTTGGATCGTGGAGAATTCGTTAACGTCTTCCGATCTGAATGTCGATTAATCGAAAGTGAACATAAGAAAGAAATATTTTCGTCCCCGTTCGTGATAAATCGTGAAAATAATACCATTTAGATCGAAAGGCATAGGGAAGAATTTCTTGTTAGAAAATAGCAGCAAGAACATAAATTCTTGTAAAAACTTTTGCGAACGAAATTTCTGGATCTAAATAAAATAAAAAGAAAAACCTATATTAGAAATCTTTAGAAATATTTAAACGATAAAAATCTGTACGAAATTAAAAGATTCACCATCGTTGTCTAAAATTCTTCCTCCGCTCAAAATATCCCGTACACGATGTGCACAATGTTCGTAGGCACTATGCACATGGAGAAGAATCACGACCAGGTTATTACGGATCGATTGGAGGAGGGCATTCCTCGCGTGGTCGAAGGCCACGGTTAAACCGAATGGACGGGGAAAACGATCGAGCCACTTATTCTAACGATGGCCGGTGGACGGTTTTCGGTGTGAAGCTTGGTTAACGGTGCTCAGCATTCGCCGAGTCGGGTTAAGTCCGGTCCAGGTGCCGCCTGCTATGCCAGCCGGTGAGATGTTGCTCCTGGTGGACCTGATCGAGCTCGCTCGTGCCATTGACCGCCATTGACTCCCCCACGTACGACACATTGCTCGACGTGTCCGCCATGCCGGCTTGTTCCTCGAGTTACCTCTTACCCGCGTCGATCCGACGTGGAAACCGTGCATTTTTCGAGAGGATCCACGGTGATATCGATCCGGCCATTTCGCAGCGATCGTCGTGGCTCACGATCCCAAGATTCGAGGATCGCGATCGATATCGATAACCATTTCCACAACAATTCCAGCAGATGTTCATCCTTTTCTTACTTCGTTCGATTCCTCTCTCAATTTTTCCAAGATCCTTTTGGTGTTGGAGAGAAGAACTTTTCGAATAGAGATGCTTTTCGACGTAATTAAATCGGAGTTAATCAACGTGTGATTAAAAAAGAAGTGTTAGGATCGGTGACAATTCTTGTACCGAAAACTTTTCTTCGTCTTTCACGTCACTTTTCCAATTGTTACAATTGTTATTAACCGTGTCAAATGTTACCAAATATCGAGCTACGATTTACAATGTTAAATCTCTTTTAATTTTTCTCTCGACTACGACGACGACGTAGCATGGACGACACGTATTCATTATCAGTGTAGAGAATCGTAACAGGGATCAATCACGAATAACGGAGACGGTAAACGAAATTAATGAACATAACGTGATCGAGGATGGACTTATGGACTCTTAATAACTCTGGGAGACCCATTACGGACACCTTTCGGATCGACGGATCATTCGTCATCGCTCAATCGTCCGATCGATCCAATTACGGCCTGTGTAGCGCCCGATCATCCGACTTGTTCATCTATAGCGCTCGTATATTGTAATCGACTAATCGAGAGGCGCGCACGATGACGTCCGCGAATGATCGAAGCCGAAGAGAGAAGAAGAAGAAGAAGAAGAAGAAGAAGAGGAAGAGGAAGAAGAAAAAGAAGAAAAATGACGCTTTGGCTACTTTTCTTCATCAACGATCGCTCACAATGCTTAAAGTTTAAACGATTACGTACATCTTCTTTGCGCCGTTAAAACTGTACGTTTCGAATTCGTTACGTGAATTGTCGTCACAACAATGCGTTAATTATCGACGAAAGAATCACTCGACTCTTCCTCTTCCTGACTATTTTTGCCTTTCTGCCGAATCGTTCTCTTTTTATATTCCTTTATATTATTGACGCGTATCGTAAAAAGTCTAATTCATCCTTTTCAACGATCGATCGTGGCATTTAAGAGTATCGATTTTCAAGTGAAATTTCAAGTCGAAGATGTTTCTCTTCTCGATCAACGTTCGACGCGTGATACTTTCGCGTATTAAAATTTTTCAAAATTTTTGAATATAAAATTTCACATAAAACGTCGTTCCTAATTATTTCTGAGCTTTTCTATTTTTATCGAACGAAAGAAATGAGCGAAAAATGTTAAAATGATCCAGAGCCACACTATAATCTTAAAATTGCAGAAATTTTCGAGGACGAAAGCTCGTCGAGTTTCGCGCGATCGGAAGCGAGAAGAGGCTTGTTCCTTTTTCGCGCAAAGTTTCGGGGATTTTGGTTAGGAAACACGACACTTCCGGAAACCGAGACGGCCGACGAAGTCGTCTTTCACGGCGTTGTTTCGCCGCGTGGGCGTACCGAAAGTTCAGTACGGCCATATCGTAAGGGACGCTTTAAATATATGTTGCCACATAAACCGTAAACCTGCTCGACCGTGCCGGTAAGCCGAATCCACCAAAACAAAACAGAACCTGCTCTTTCTTCCACGCTCTCCCGGAAACCCGCTCCAACTCGTATTGCGCGCGCTCGCAAGAATCGCTCGCGCGATCGGTGGGCGTCGAAAGTGAAACGCGGACCCGATTCTCCGCGGATCCTCGCCATTTCAATTGTCCCCGTGATAAATTGTCTTAGATACCATTGATCTATCCTCACTGTCCGTTGAAAATATTTGAATCGTAGATCTCGCGCCACCATGATTGGAGAGTCCAATTTTTACGCTCAGATGTATTATTTCTTCGATATTCGTACGTTGGAAATAAAAAAATAAAAAAAAATAAAAAAATCACGAACGCAACGTTGAAAGTTAAAAAAAAGTAAGATCGGAAAATCTTATGTTTCGTTTAATTTATAATCACCGTTATTATAAATTAAAATTGATCTCTCAATTCCACGATCTACAACACTTCAATTTTATTCTTAGATCATATTGCGCCAATCCTCTTCAATTCCATCCGTTTCCATAATTAATACCAACCATAAATCCGACAATTCAAAGCGCTCGACGAACGGAAGACGATTTTATTTCGAACGCGCAAATCTGTACAGCTTCATCAAAGGCAACGAAAGGTTCTAACCACGGTTTCTAAGCAGCCGCGATCGCGGCGCCTCGATCGGCCAAGGTTTCGCCTTCGTCCAAATTTGGAGGAATTCTATATGGTCGGAACGAGAGCCGCAC
>NW_006263304.1:612528-613252 GCF_000469605.1 Apis dorsata | reverse complement strand
CCGCCTCCGCCGCTGATTTATCGGTAATTTAGCCGAAGCAACCGGCGAGGGGAACATAAATCCTGTATCAGCGGGTTTACATCGGTGGACGCGCGACGCGTGTCGCAACCGGCAACCATTTCATTGGCAGTGTATAGCAGGTTCTAGGTTCGACCTAGACGGATCTGGGATCTCGCCATTTCGTCCAACTTTTCCACGCCGCTAAATTGACTTTCTAAGGTAATCTCGCTAGTTGGTGGTAGGGGAAAGCGTCGTGGCTAATTGGACGGAGGGGCGAGAGAATGGGAGGGAAAAAGATCGGATATGATCTCACGACCCGAACCGATCGAATACCGGTGAAAAGAGGTAGAGCTGGTAATGAGATTTTCTAGCCGTGGAAACACGGCACGGTAACGAGACAACGACAACGACGACGACGAGGACGACGAGAGAGGACGAGAGAAGAGGGCGTGTGCACGAGTGTTTTATTAAGGTCCCCGTGGTCACGAGGCCTCTCCCTCTCGCTACTACGAGAGGCGAGATCGGATCAAAGTGTTTCGGTGGCCGATGACTCGCCCTGCCGCACCATCGTGTGGCGAGCTCATTAATTCAAATAAATCGCTTTATGCATCGCCGCGATCTCGAAACGGCGCGCCGCGGAGAAAAGAAAGCGCCGGTTCCCGACGCTTAGCCTGACCAAGACGAATGGAATAGCTCTCGCGCGTCGGGTCCTCCTTATCTCCGA
>NW_006263304.1:612118-612512 GCF_000469605.1 Apis dorsata | reverse complement strand
CTCTCGAACCTTGCCCTCGTGGTTACCGCCTTCCGCGCCGCGGTGCCCCCAACGCGTTATCCATTTGTGAAAGGAGACGAGGCTGATCGAGTGTTCGTTGCTTTACTCGTTGCTTCGGATATTCGATCGACGAAATTCAATTCCACTCGGCGAAAAATGTGAAAATATTCTCTCCTCTCAAATTCGGCGAAACGAAATTCACACCCGTGTCGATCACGAATTTTTCTTCGAATCCGATAGTTTGTTTACCAGTTCGTATCCGAGAAACGGATCGCGCGACACATAAGTTTTATTAACGACGGTTTCGCGGCCGCTTCTGCTAACTAACGAGCCGGTAATCGAGTCGGTAGGCTCGAAGCTAGCCGCAATAAGACGAAATCTTTCGGTTGCATGT
>NW_006263304.1:611337-612034 GCF_000469605.1 Apis dorsata | reverse complement strand
GTCGGCCTCTCTGCAATCTGGCATCTCGTGTCTGCGGGGGCGTGCGCGACGCAACCGCGCGCGCGTGTACGCACGATACGCATCTTGTGCACCGTAGCGAGACGCTCGAGCATCCTCCAAGCCGCTTCACTTTCGAAAACGAAAACATCCCACGGATCTTCTATTCGATAGGCGCGCAACAGCCTCGAGAGCCCTAGATAAAAAACAAGAATTAAATCCGAATGCAAGGTCCAAAGAGAAAGACAAAGGAAATCAATTTTTGTTGAAAATTTTCCACGAATGCATAAACTTTTAGTTATTGATAGAATATAACGGAAATATAGCGAAATTTTATAAATATTTAAGATGCGTATTTATCGTAAAAAAATATCGAAATAACGAAATGTAATAAAAATTCTAAAAGGAATTTTTAACCGATCTGAATGGGATATCGAAGATCGAAATTCTTTTAGAAAAAAAAAAAAAATTTAAAAAAAAAAAATCTTTCACCTTTCACCCAGCGTACGTACAAACGCACACAAAAATATACCTCGTGGTCTCGAATTCACAATACGATATCAATTAACAGGAATCTCTCTCTCCTCTTACAATCATTTTTTCTCGGTCCAGGCTGTAGGAGCCTCATTAAAACCTCCCTACCATCCTGGATGCGAGGTACACATAAATCCTGCTCCCTTTCCTTCTCTCTCTCTCTCTC
>NW_006263304.1:609706-611237 GCF_000469605.1 Apis dorsata | reverse complement strand
CTCTCCCTTCTTTTCGTTCCTCGGGCCTGAGGCCCTCGATGCACTCGCGCACGCGCACAAGAGTCGCCTGTAGCCGACTCTATTCCGCAAGGACATCGCTCGCGGGGTGGCTCGCGACTTATTTAAATAACATCTCCGTTATGGTAATGGAGCATGGTAATAATGGTAATAACCGAGTTGTAACAGCCACGAAAATGGGCCACTGTGGCTCGCTCCTCGTTCCACGACACGGTGTATCCTCTTTATCGTGAGCCGCGCCGCGAGACCACAGCTCCGGTAATACGTGCCTCGAACAGCTCGTGCGCGCTTACACGCCTCGTGCCCACTATTCATCCGAGGCTGGACATTGGCCGGCTTGTAAAAGCACTCCGGACCCATGTCGCCAACGTTTGTCAAAGGGATCTCGAGGAAAACGGGCCTAATTGCCGATGGATCCTCTCCAGATTTCGGTTTGTCGTGGTCCCAATTTATTTATCGAGCGATACACAAGAGTAGGGGATGCAAGAGTAGCGTTCTGGATTATTTACAGGTATGTTCGATAAAATCCACCTCCTTTGGAAGATGAAAATATTTATTTATTTATTTATTTATTTATTTCGAGCGACGAAAGTATCCTCGAGGATTAATCATCGGAATCGATTAAGCGGTAAGTAGTAGTAGATAAGAATGAGAGAAAACAAAAAAAAAAAAAGAAAAGAAATTCGATCGAAATGCTTACAGTTACAAGAAGAATTTAATGAATGAATGAAACGTTCTGCTCCCCGCCGTATGACTAAACGGGTATTCGCTTACGAGGGATCCTGCGCTAGACACAGTCTAGTAGAAACTTGCGAAACGCAACGAACGTTGACACACGGCTTCACCGTCTGCGACCTGCTCACGCCTATGCACTCGTGCATAGATGCAATGCACACGGGTAGCGCGCATTGTTGCCCACTCGCGCTCCAACCACCACCTTCTCCCATGCTTTACAACATATCCTCTCCTCGTTCGATTCTTGGGCAAACTTGCTCAACGTTCACGAGCAAGATGTTTGAAATCCCCGATAAAAATTACACCTCTAAATTATCCGACTTTCCTCCCCTCCTCTTTCACCCATCTCGTATATATATATATATATACACGCACAGTGTTTTCGCTCGTTGCATAACCCACTCGACGAGAAACCTCTCATCCTTTCGTTTACCACCCTCGAAATTACCAGCTCTCTACCATCCTACCTCCGTTAGAATCGTCGAACATCGTGGCACGAACTCACACTCGTCCAACGTTGAAACAACGTTACCGGTAACGCTGTCAGCAGCCACGGGGCCGCACAGGACAGGAAACAAAGTGGGCGCATCTTAATGGATTACACTTGTAGGCATCGCCTACTGCGTGTCCGCGGGCCCCTTATATCGCCAATTATAGTGTACGTTCGACGTATAAACACGGTATTTTATTAGCGGGACCGACGAGCGTCGACGTGCCCGCTACATACGCGCATTCGCGCGCACGCGAATCCTTTAACCACCTCACGATCGAAATTCTT
>NW_006263304.1:608935-609595 GCF_000469605.1 Apis dorsata | reverse complement strand
AAAAAAAAAAAAAAAAAAAAAAAAAAAAAAGAAAAAGAAAAAAGAAGGAAAAATTAATCGAAATTATATTTGCAGGAAATCTTGTGTTATTCTTCTTCGTGTTTCTTCTTTCGCGTTGATTTTAAATCGCCTGTCTTTTTCGCGCAATAGAATATAATAGATGGATGGAGGAATAAGGTTATCGATAATTTTAGAAAGCGGAACATTCGTCAATAAGATAATTCTCCTACTTTTTCCCCCATACTTGACGCATTATTATTATTTATCGTCCATTTTTATTTCGGATAATCTCTGTATATAAATTGAAGACACGGGCCGAGATTAGCCCAAGGCGATCCGGTTAATACGTTAGCGCGGGTTTTACGCGTCCGAATGGTGGCGTATCGATGGAAAAAAGGCGTGGAGAGCGGCCGGGAGCGGTTTCCAGGCGACTTGAACGCCTGCACAAGCGCTATCGGCGCCCGGCGACGCGCGGCTCGTTCTCAATGGCCCATTGTGTCGTCCGATCGGCGCGAATTTTTCACCGATCCCCGTGGCGGACTCGCGTGGCCGCCCTCGATAGGCAGCTACGGGAATAAATTAACGTGGCAGTTAAACGTATCCAACCGACGTCCGCGTGTATAATCGCGCGCGTGTCGTAACGCGTCCATTGTGAGCGAG
>NW_006263304.1:607870-608859 GCF_000469605.1 Apis dorsata | reverse complement strand
GGCTTCGAGCGCGTCCCGCGACCGGCCAATCGAGTACCGCCTCGTATTTTTGACCGGTCTGTCGATGGGCTGTTCTCGTTTTTCCCTTTTCTTTTTTCTTTTTTCCCTCCTCTTTCTTTCTCTTTCTTTTTCTTCTTCAATCGATCTCGTTATAATAAGCGATCGACGTGACACTCGAGCTGGTTGCAGAAATACGCGAAAGGAAGGAATATAAAGCGCGTCAATTAACTCGTAATTGTTTAAAATCCTAAAGTGAGGAAGGGAAACCGATGATCGGAACGATCGAATTTTAATCTAATCTCTAGACTAAAAGAATAGATCTTCGAATTTTTCGAAGAATCATCGGCAAAAAAAAAAAAGAAACAAAAATTGTTATTTTCCTATCGATCGATCCAAATTCCATCTCACGGCGAGACTCTCGATTCTCCAAGATCGCGCAGCCAAGCATCTCCGATCCGATCCGAGGGGCCAATTAATAAACCAGCCACCGGTATCGATCCGGTTCTCTCGAAACGGCCGGCCAATATCTTTTTTCCCGTTCGTGGGGGGACACGCCTTTGCACGCGTACGAATCTCGGTATCCGAGGAGGCACACGGCACTCGTATCGCAAATCTGGACGACGAAGGAGGTTGGCAGGAGCGGTGGCGGCCGGTAGTTGAGGCAGAATGGAAGTGGCGAGATAGAAGACGGAAACGGTATCGGGCCGTTCGGGTGACTAAGGGTGCCCCTGACTCCCCCTCGGCCCGATCGGCTCTCGAATCTCGGATCACGATACGACGCGGCGCGGTTTCGCGCCCGATAACTTATTCGCCACGGTTTGCTGGACGGTGATAGGCGGGCGCCAAGACCACCGACCGTCTGGGAATGTGTCCCCCATGAAATCGGGCCTCCGCGCCGCGATTTAAGCGGCACTGCATTATCGAACAATGCGTTCGAGACGGCCGCCGACCGATAGACCGCGAAACTCGATTTTGTCTCGATCGAGAGT
>NW_006263304.1:605320-607770 GCF_000469605.1 Apis dorsata | reverse complement strand
GTCCGAGGATGACGATTTTTTCGATTCCCGCTTCCGTGTATTTATAGATCCTCCGATTTCGAGCTATTCTCTCTCTCTCCGCAGGTTTTCCAAAGAATCGATCTCGTCCGAGGATGACGATTTTTTCGATTCCCGCTTCCGTGTATTTATAGATCCTCCGATTTCGAGCTGTTCTCTCTCTCTCTCTCCGCAGGTTTTCCAAAGAATCGATCTCGTTCGAGAATGACGATTTCTTCGATTCCCGCTTCCGTGTATTTATAGATCCTCCGATTTCGAGCTGTTCTCTCTCTCTCTCTCCGCAGGTCTTCCAAAGAATCGATCTCGTCCGAGCATGACGATTTTTTCGATTCCCGCTTCCGTGTATTTATAGATCCTCCGATTTCGAGACTAGGATCGAAGGGGAATACGAGATGGAAATAATACGTTCGTACGTATTCCAATTTGTCGTAATTATTGGGTAGAGCTTGGTGAGGATAATATCTTTTTGGGAAGAATCTTTGTCGTTTGCATAATTGAAGAAATTGTAATTCCAATTTATATTTTATATATATATATATATTAGTTGAAGGTGTACAACTCACCCAAGCGGTATAATTATTCAAATGTCGAGGAATATAAATTGAAAAGCGGGCTCGTGATTTATTCCAATATTTTATAGAAATTAATAAGCATTCCTCGGTCGTAAGAGAGAGAGAAAGAGAGAGAGAGAGAAAAAAAAAGAAAAAATTCCTATATATTACACATTCTAGCTATACGTAAATTGAATAAACATACATGCAAATCACCTCGTAACAAACCGACATTCCTTCAATATAATAAAACTTACACCTTGGAGAACAGTATCGAACGGTTAATCCTAATTTACTAACGAAAATACGTCCACCGTGGCGATAACTTCATCTTTATGGAATACAAATCGACCTAACCGTTCTTAATCTTTCCAAATTGTCAACGTGTTTCCACACACGTGCCATTTAATTCAATTACCTATATATTATTCCCTCCATAGATAATATCTCTCTCCCCAACAGTTAACAAACCCAACTCCATCCAAGAGAAGTAGTCCACGCGTTTTTTTCCCGCATAATTGACCTCCATACCTCCTCCCTGTATTATCATAAAATCGCGGGTACAGATCCGGTCGTGCGATAATNCCATTTTTAATTACACGAGGGGGAAGGGAGAGGAGGAGGAGGAGGAGGAGGAGGAGGAGACACGAAAGCGAGCGGAACAGGACGATAAGAGCCGTAAAGGCTACACACGACTTTTGCTCGCATCACTTTTTTCAACTCGGTGTGCGCCGCGCGCGCGTGCACACGGGTCAAGTCGAGAAGTGGCTCCTTTTTAAGGAGCGTTTTATTTTCGTAACTGGACGCGACCACCGTTAATCCCGACCTTCTTGCCACGCCGATCATCCGCCCGATAAATTCCGCGAGGCTCGCGTCCAAACCGCTCCTCCGCCACCCTCCCCTCTCCACCGACCTGTCGAGCATTTATTATCGCCGATAACAACGACCAAAGGCCGAAAGCATGCTTGCTCCCGATCGAAAGTGGCGAGAGTGTTACCAACGATTCGAGGTGAAGAAGCTTCGAATAAGATTTGAGTAGGATTCGCAGATCGCGGGTCTCGAAGGGATCGAAACTTGGTTGGTAACGGTGATACGGTGTATAATCGGTGGTGAAATTGGAAAGAATCCAACACGAGGAACGAAGTTTCGCGTCGGGGATATGGATCGTGGAGGGATATTGAAAACGTGTATAATGAGTTTTGCACGGGTTCGATTATCGTGGATGGACGGTGGGGAAAGAGTGTGATTGTAGTTGAGTGCCAGAGTGCGGAGAGAAGAAGGGGGTTGAAGTAATAATTGCCGTTAATTTTTGTATCGATCTCTCCACTTTGCCACGGTGTTGCGTCGAGATTGAGTGCTCGTGTGATTGAAAGCCTGGAAGATAAATGAAGGCAGAAATTAGATAGCCGTGAGTTGTGTGCGAGAGAACTAATTGAAGGATTTTCTTTTCTTTTTTCTTTTTTTTTTATCTTCGTACTCTCCTGTCTTCGAATGAGAAATGCGATGGAAACAAGTTCGATCACTTAAACGAGATGGATTTTTAAGTAATTATGAGCACCGTTGAAATGGATGAAAAATAAAACGTGATATTATTTTCTTTCACGTTCGATAGATCGTTGGATCGAGATTGAATTATTGTATGATCGAGAACTCGTGAAACGAATGAGTGTACGGTATATGAAAAACGCAATTTTTAAAGAATTTTCGATCTGTTATTCAATGCAATTTATATTATTATGAACAACCAAAATCTGCAAAATCTTCCACTTTCGAAGATTTTAAATTAATCAAATCGATTTAAAATAAAAATAATAAACTCGAAACGATTCTCCAGTAGAAAAAAGAGAAAAATCACAATATAACAAACGAATAAATTTTCTA
>NW_006263304.1:604716-605141 GCF_000469605.1 Apis dorsata | reverse complement strand
ATATATATATATATATATATATTCGGTCGAAACGAATTAGAAAGTTGCATTTAAATGATTTTCAAGGCTCCTGGCAGCGAGTGCCGGAGTAGACTCGTGCTCGTGGATAGATGTAAAAAAAGGATCAGGATAATCGACACTCGTGTGGCCGACAGTCGTTCGGCTTATAATCGACGCGGCTTCGTTAAACGGTGCGCGACGTGCATGGTAATTAAGCAGCGTGGCGTAATCCGCTTTAAAATCACGATAAATCCAGCCCCACCCCCTCGTGTCAACGCGGCTTAAGAACCGTACAATCACTCCCAACAATTATTTCGTATCGCGCGAAATTAACCGCGACTTCGCGTCGCTAACTAATCGATTCGCCTAACACGATTAATGATAACGTTTCCAAATCCAATCGTATCGAGATGAGTGGAAACAAC
>NW_006263304.1:601374-604568 GCF_000469605.1 Apis dorsata | reverse complement strand
CCCTCTCGATGCGAGAGGAAATATTTCACAACGATTTACTCTTGCAAAGATAACTTTAAATCGGACTTGCAAATTAGAATTCAAATTATAATTAAAATCGGTAAAAATGATTTAATATCAAATCCATCGAATTGATTAAAATCGATTAAAATTAAAGTAAAAAAGATTTTCTACTTGCATTAATTCTTGTTCCATCGATTACACGGATATTTTAGGCAGGAACGGGGAAGAACAATAGCCGCCTCCGATGCATCCCGATTTCTTAGTTCCCCGTTGGGATCACACCGCGTGTAACGGTTCCTATCGCGGCAGATTCTATTTCATCGGCGTGTATATCGCTCGTGGCCGATCGGTCGCCTCCGGTGCTTCGACAGCAGCGTTAAAAGATCGACCAACACGATACCTCCCATACAAGGAACTCATAATCCGGCTATATAACCGGGATCGGGGGCTTGTTACAAGAACGTCACCCGTACGCTCACCCGCGTGTCTTTGCCCTTGATTCCTGCGATTTATCAATTACTCGATATTTCAATGATTAATCGTCTCGAGGTAGGAGACGATCGCCGATTTAAATCGGGTGTCTCGCGTATCCCAAAGGCGAAAGATGGATCGAAAGACGTGGAAAGACGTTGGCCACGACGGCAACATTCGTTTCGATCGGTGTACGCGATCGTTTCGATCGTTGAGCGACGAGCGGATATCGGGGATCGGACGTAAGTATGTGCGATCTATGCCTCGGCCGTCCGCCACGATGCCTCCGCCGGGGAAACGAATAACGCGGCGAGATTAAATCTATAGCCCTGCCCGACGACCACTTCCTCCCCGCGAGATCCTCGAGATCCTTTATCCTCCTCCCGGGAGGATCGAGAAGCGAGGAAAATGGAAGCGAAACGGAGGAGTTAAATCGAGATAGAATATATATATATAAACAGATATATCCCGCGTGGATCTTTTGTTTCGCAGGTGCGATCGTTCTTTTCTTCGTTCAAGAATTGGAAGATTCCAAATAGGAGGAAATGATCTATCTCGTTTCGCGATTTAGCGGAATGTCGAGTGAATTTCTTTTAATAAATCGATCTATCGGTTATCTATCGAAAATCGAAAATAATGGAGAAAAATTGGAAATTAATAAGGTATGATAATTATTCTAGTTCTCAACGTCGATCGATCTACGTCCATGGACGAGGAAATTCCATCGAAATGAAATTTTCTTTACCAAGAGAGACCAAAGGACACGACTTCTCCGAGCTAGAAGCGCAATCGATGAATAGATAAAATTGCTATTAGAAAAGAGAAAGCGATTTAAGAGGAATGCCAAGTGTCCCGAATATGCGGTGCATTTATATACACGGTTATCGATTTCACGTTTTCACAATCGCCATAAATTATAACTAAACCGATGCATGGCCGGTGATAATAACGGGCTGTCGAATTAGTTTGCGCGAAATATGACGGACGGGAGGATAGGCCAGCAGTCCCTTCAGATTTATACACGTACGTTTTATAAGTTAGAAAGTATCACGTTTTGGCACGTTTGCTTTCGTTCCCGATACCTAAAGTAAATGTTGGTTTTAACATCCGCGACTTTCTCTCCGCGGATCTAACGAGAGCCAATGTGACGAGTTCATTTCACGTTACACGCTTGTTCTCGCGGTCGATCGAGATCTTAACAAACGAAGAGAGGGAAGGAAAGAGAAAGAGAGAGAGAGAAATTAAGAAAAAACGATCAATTTCAAGGACTAGCGAAAACGAATAATGTATCGGCTGTTTAACACAAGATCTGATAAAGACCGTGTTCGAAGCTGGTATATGAACCTGCCACGCTCCCCCGATATCGAGACTTTCGGATTATGTAAATTATTTCTCACGTTTATTACCCTTCGTTCCCCCGAGGCAAAACATCGAAAGATTTGGAAAAATTTTCCTCTTCCGTATCGTAATTGCGCACGATAAGATTTATCGCGATGACTCAACGATATTATGCACGGTTTACTTATTCTCAAAGTTGAATTTTGAAAAAATCCCGATCCACGAGTCTAAGTTTCCTCGCGTTCCACAAGAAATTACGCACGAAGAATGAAATCGATTCTGTCGATCTGGAATGACGAAATAGAGATTTGCAACACGAAATAATTAAAATCAACATCGAATCGAACGTAAGATATGTTTAAACGCGCGCGCGCGCGCACGGATGACGAACACGTGGATGCGAGGCTACGTGGAAGGCGCCTGTGTTCTTTCGGTGTTCGGCTTTGAAATTATTACAGCACCACGGCCACGATATCTCGACGTGGACGACGATACGTGGCAATACGCCACGATTCCCCGGCGTTGCGTGTGGGTGAGCGGAGCGGGCACGAGCGAGGCACGCACGCACGCACGCACACACGTCTGGGCGAGCGTTAACGCGGCGCAGAGGGCACACCCGCGCCCGAGGCACGCGCACACGCAATCCGCGCTGCACGACACCGATCGAGGAAACCGTATGGCTACGCTCGCGCTCCGATGAAAAATCAGGTGGTTCAGACATTCAAGTTTCGAGAAGAAAAACTCTCCTTCTCTCCTCTCTGCCGCGATTTTTTTTTCAAAATGAAATAGGACGAAGGTAATTATTATATTCCACTCACTTAGAATCTCGCAGCTTAACATATTTATTTATATACGCGAGAAAGTTTGCGATGGAAATTTCTAAACTCTGAAAATCTCTTTTTCAACTATTCCAGACACGATACTCTTTATTTCGTAGTCTTTATCTTTATCTATCTGTATTCGCAAAGCGAATATCTCAGGGATATTAAAATCTCGATCGAGATTTACACGGTCGAAAATTCAGTTCTTTCCACGGTTGAAAGAATCCGCTAACCGTCACGGATTATCGAAGCTTTTTCCAGGAGGCCGCTTCTCCTGGCGGCGGCGCTCGTACGAGGTCGCTCGCGCGCTCACAATACTCCGCGCGAGCGCGTAATTTATACCGTACGATTTCTATGATTTAGTGCGGCAGCTCGGGCCTTTCTTAAGTACCTTGTGCCTGACGTGTAACCATTTGTTACGTTTCTAAAAGTGGCTGTAGAGCGTTGCGCCGCGTCGTTGCGCGTATTTATTAAAATAGCAGGTAGAGGCAGGTAGAAGCGTGGATGGTGGAACGACAAAGAGCTATGGAACACAGGCCAATGTGGAAGAGAGATGGATAC
>NW_006263304.1:599095-601215 GCF_000469605.1 Apis dorsata | reverse complement strand
AGAGGGTGGAAAAGAATGGAGAGAGAGAGAGAGAGAGAGAGAGAGGAGGGACAGAGAGTGTGTACGTTGCTTCCTGTCTCTCTCTCTGTCTGCCTCTCCTTTGGTGGTGAGTTTATACTGGTAGTACTAGTCCCATTAGTAAGTCGGTCCAGGGATCCGCTGGTGCTCATAAGTTAGCAACGAGCTGCCGCTGTTGACTTGCTCTTTGAGTAAGTACTACTCCCCCGCGAGATACCACGGCCCTCGTGTTCCTTCGGCCTGTCGGCTTCTCTCTCTCTTCCCCGCACAGATCCTTTCGTCTCCCTTTCGCTCGACATCCAGGTGTTTCCGTCTCGTTTTCAACGAGTGGCCACGGTGGCTAGATGTCCTTCGTCCTCTCGTCGCGAGGATATCGAATAGGGAGGCGGCTCTTTCATTTTCTTCCCCCCCCTTTTTTTTTCTTTTTCTTTCCTTCTGGCCTTCTAGTTCCTCCATTTCCTCCTTCCTTTTCTTCCCTTTGGGCGTGTAACTCTCCGTCACGCGGTTGTTAGCGTTTGATATTTTATTTTGGTCGTTCCCACTCGAACGAGTAGAACGCATTCGATATGCGCGCGAGCGGAGTCGATGGAACGTGCATTAACATCTTTGCGTGGAATTTATTAGAATCTCGAGAGCGGAGGAGAGGTGATCGCTAAATATAGGCGCGCGGGCGAAAAGCGCCGCGCTCGAGGAGATCCTGATCGCCGAGGACGACCGGGTGCGGACGCCGACGATAACGAGGACGATCGGCTAGTTTGTTGTCACTTGTTTCCTCGTTACGACGGCTAGATTGCCGGTGAATTGGCCTTAAGTGGATTAGATCGCGTTTCTGACACGTTCGATTAAACTGACGCGAGTGTTCCGCTCAATACGCAGGTGTTCGATCGATTTTTACCTGTGGATGAACAGGTAATCGAAGAATTTATCGCCCCTTTCAGGCTTTAGTGGATAAAATTTATTTATATAAAGAAAATCTCTTGGGAAGAAATTTTAAACTTATAAGGAGGGAAACAATTCTAATTCGAATAATTTAGAAGAAATCATATTAAATTTTCTTTTAAGAAAAAGAAAAGAAATTGAGGAATAGGAATCTAGGATTTGTTTAAAAAAATATTTCACTAAAATTCTTTAGCTTTGGATTTGATCGTCGCTCGTTAAAAACGGATCCTTTTCTCACGTGACTATCGATCGATAAATCGCTCGAGGCGTGTCAACCGCTTGACACGCGTTCTCCAGCCCCCTTCGTTCGGGATCGATCGATCCCGTCCACGTTCGATAATTACACGTCGATTACATTCCAATTACATGGCCGAGGCGCCACCGAAGAAAAAAAGGAAAAAAACACAGCCACTCCCGTGAGCGAGTGAAACTTAGAACATGTTAATCTTCCAAGCTCCCACGTGTTCAAACATTACGCTATTATTATTACTTCGCCGCAAAAAAAGAGAGAGAGAGAGGAGGAAAAAAGAAAAAGAATCGACAACTTTAAAGTCCTGTTGCAAAGCGTTCGAAAGAAAATATATTTGTAATTGAATTCCAAATGCTTACGCATCGAGCACAATGAAACTTTGTAACTGGCAAGAGAAACATTTGATTCATATGCGACGTGCGTTCAAACGCTGAACGATTTACGAGAGAATACGCAACGAGTATCGCGCGTTTTCCATGCTTATCCGCGAAATGTTCACGCCTCGATTTTGTTGTACAATATCCAAACGTATATTAACTCGTCGATCATAAAATATTAATAACCCACGTTCCTTATTTCCTCCATCCGATCCTATTAAATGTATATCATAAAAATCGCCCGACTAACGAGTTTACATTTTTTTCCTCGCACCCTACCTACCAACTTTTTCAATCATCTAATTTCCGACTTACATTCGATCAACTTATTCGAAACCCGACAATTTCTCCCATTAATTTTCGTACGATCGATCATAGGCGAGAACCACGCCTATTATATTAATAATCATCTCTCCTAAACGCCATTTAACACATCAACAGCCATTACACCCGTGAAGCAATAAAATCGATATATTATTTTTCCGCCGGTTAACTGGTTAAATGAAACGTGCCGCGCGTCCACGCGCGATAATGAA
>NW_006263304.1:587864-598913 GCF_000469605.1 Apis dorsata | reverse complement strand
CGCCCGATTGAAAAAAAAAAAAAAAAAAAAAAAAAAAAAAAAAAAAAAAAAAAAGGAAAAGAAAACCTCATTGACACCTGTAATTATAGTCGGTCAATTATCCACAGTGATACGGTCGTTCGCCGGCCTATGAACGGAGGAGAACGGGTCCGTGGGGATTTTTATCGAGATCTTCGTAGCTTATCGGCAAGCTTATTTCATAGGATAGACGCCAACGCTGCCCGTATTTAATTACCGGCCAATGAGTCGTAGGCTTATTACCCTTTGGTGGAATGGCCGCGGCAAGGCGTTGGAATCGAAATCAATCTCGCTCGAGATCGATTAAGCGAGATCGGCATCGGTCACGGGTGTCCGGCTGAAACGATTTCGTTTTCCGATTTCTTAGGCGCCAGGAAAGTAGGCTGCTTGCGATTATTATGCGGCGAAAAACTCGCGAGAAGTTATTATGGGGTAAAATAGATGATGGAATATTAAAATTGGAGAGATTGGAATCGAGATCGTATCGAACTGTCGTGATTCGCTAATTATGATTTAACGTTGCTTTACCTTTTTCTGTAATTATAAATTCGGGATAAAGGAATTTTATGTGATTTATTTATATATCGAAAATTGATTGAATCATTATTTTTTGTTCAAGGAGAAATTTCCTGAGTATTTTTAATTAGATTAAATTTTTTAATCTCCTTCAAAAGAAATTATAATTATTTTTGTACTAGAAAATTTCATTACGTCGATTTTGAAAAATATCGCAGAAATTTTTTTTTATTGTAAGAGGAGAGGTATTCGGAACGAGTTATCCGAATCTCGCGTGAATTATACCTGTATCCATTTACGATTTGCAGAAGTTGATCTATACACTTCATTTCACTTGTAATTCGTAGCATATTTATATGTTCACGACGCTTGATCGATATCTTGCATGCCCGATTGCCTCGTAATTTATAATAGAATATTTATAACTTCTTATTTAATTTTTATTAGATCTCGGCATAATTACATCGAGCGGTATTTTTATGCATTAGAGATCACGCCCGTTCCGTTCGTACGAGTTTCTGAAAACACCTTCCACAATAATGAACGATTGGCGAGTATATCGACGATCTTAATGTTCGATCGCTCTCCGAACACCTAACGTGAACGGTTTCCGCGAATAGAGTGGTTCAATTAATAGCGCGATAAATCCAAAGATCGACTGGTTTCGCGTACGGGGAGAAGTCTCATAACCTTACAGGTACCCGTATTAAAACCTCCTCTCGCGAGCAGGTATAAACGTCGAGCGGAGCACGAGTCGAAGACACGAGAAGTACGCACGCGCCACAATTCACGATCGAAAACGCGGTTCAACGATATTCGTGGCCCGAATCGATCGGATATCTACGCGTCGAATATAATCGCACTGCGAATTCACGAATCGAATAATTGAACTTACCGGGCAGAATTTTACGCGTTTCGAAAGAATCACGTTGCACGAGAATTTTGAAAGAAAACTGCACGCTCTACAATTCACGATCGAAAACGCGGTTCAACGATATTTGTAGCTTGGATCGATCGAATATCTACTTTACGCGTCGAATATAATCGCACTGCGAATTCACGAATCGAATAATTGAACTTACCGGAGAGAATTTTACACGTTTCGAAAGAATTCACGATCGAAAACGCGGTTCAACGATATTCGTGGCCCGGATCGATCGGATATCTACTTTACGCGTCGAATATAATCGCACTGTGAATTCACGAATCGAATAATTGAACTTACCGGGGAGAATTTTACGCGTTTCGAAAGAAGCACGTTGCACGAGAATTTTGAAAGAAACCTGCATTAAAACGTGCATTCTTTTCTCGATACGAGCGATATCAAACGATTGCGAAAAGTAAGATGAAGAAAAGAAAAAAAACCGTCTCGAACGTGTTGGAGATACACCGAGATAACCGATACTACTCGAAAAAGCGTAACACCCTTAAACTCGAAGAGAAAGCAAAACCTCTATATATACAACGTAACAACCTCTATATACAAAGTAAACATTTCCAAGGCTTTTAACCACCTGCCATTAAAATCCAAGCGTCAATCCACTCGGATCCATTAGAATATCGACAGAATCGCGGATGGAATAGGAAAAAATTGGAGGCGGGTATATCGGTACGCGTACAAGGATGTATATCGTGCCTTGGAAGGTAGCGTCATCGGGCAGGCAGGGAACCGTGAGGCTCAAAGAGGCTCGTGCTATCAATGAGAAGTGTTTTACAATGTAGAACCAGTAATGGCGCGTCGAGCAGGGCTCCGCACTGCGGGCGATATCCAACAAAACAATTACTAAATCCGCTTCGTTAGCCACCGCCGGTTCGACTCTCCGGTTGCCTCGCGTTTCTCCGTTGCACGCCACCATAAGTTAACCGCCGCCACTCGCGGCTCGGATACTCGCTGTTGCGTTGTTACCGGTATCGAAGCTGCTCCACGGACTCGCGGAGCTAATAGGCTGCCTGTAATTTTAATTAGATCAACACCCGACACTGTATCCCCTTTCGAACCGTGTACGCCGTATTTTTAAGGGACCGCCAATTTTTATAATTCGATCTTGACTCCGTGTCCGTGGCTATGCTTCTATTTATACCTCTGGATCCAACAGAAATTAACGATGCTCTCGGTGGATGCGTATTGTCGGGGCAAGGAATGCCGTATGATATGATACGAAACGACGACGGTGGCAGGTCGAGAGTAAATAGAGTAAGTGGAGATTTCAATGCCCGCGTAGGGGCGAAGATGTCCAGCGGAAATGATCCTCCATATTTTTACGAGATTATATACCTTGTAATCCTAACTGTTTTTATCGAACACTAACTGATTCATGATTCAATTACAACAGTCAATCAAAAAACGAATCGTTGATAAAAATTTTTCTTCCCGAACTCCAAAATGTTCACGTTAATTCGCCAATATACCGATCAATGCTTCTCCTCCTTTTCAACGCCAGTTTACCACTCGATCAAACATCGAAACGACGAGACGTGCAACGACCAGAGTGCAGAGAATCGCGGTATCAAAATCAAAATGTTTCTAGGCGAATATTAGAAAGTTATTGTGTCTTTATCTTTGACGATCGGCCGTGTTACACCCGTACGTTTCTCTGTGTTCGCCTATACGTATCCATACGTGCATTCATGTGTGTGTGTATATGTACATATACACGTATCCTCGTGGTCGCAGCTCGTTGGAGTCGAACGGTGCCGCGGCGGCCGCGCGCGCCGCAGAGCTATCGACATTCCCGATTGGACAAAAATCCGTGGCCGGGCCCCGTGACTCAGAACTGGAAGCACTTTACGAGACGGAGAGGCCGGCGTCACGTTTCGCGAATAAGGAGCAATAAATTACGCGGTATCGGTAATCGGCGGCCCCGCACAAAACCCCATACGCGGCCAGCTCCCCTCCCTCCCCCTGTCCCTCTTCGCCACCGTGATTTTCTTCCCATGTCCACGTGTGCGCCAACCGGGCCCCAAGCCCCGGCCGTGATTTCGCGCCAATCAGCCTCTCAAACTCCCCCATTCTATGGAAATAAATCGTACGTGCCTCCGCACGTACTCGTATGCGGAAACGCCGACGGTGGCGGCACCACGTTCGAAATGAAACGTTCCATCGACGGATGAATTAGAGCGGGATTAATGATTTAACGGTGCGCAATCTCGGATTGACGGTGTTAACGCGGGTGTTTGTCGGGAATTAGGTAATTAAAACGGGCTTTCTAGAGAGCACGTTGTTGCGTAAGCGGCTACGGTTTCCTGATTTTTGGTAAAAATATTGTTGGAAGGAAATTTTTGTACGAGAATTTTTTTTCTTGAAAATTTCTTGGCTCACAAATTTTTAGTGGTTGTTAAAATTATTCCAATTTAGAACGCGATATCGAATTGATTATATCTCTCGATTCAGATTTAAACGTTTCATCATTGGAGAAAAATAAATTTCCTCGAATCTCGAACGATCGTGTTTTATGCTCTTTCGAGGAAATCCGAAAGAGATTTCAAAGCTTTGTCAATTCCTCTCCAATAAAACGATCGAGGCGGAGGTTTTATGTAAGCCGGGGATCGAAGAGGAGAACGTACATCCACGACACGTGGATGAGAGGGGAATAAGGCAGGTAACGCGTGATTGCCAAGAAGCGGGATGCGAAATCCCCACCGCGTGGAAGAGTACGCGAGAGGTAGACGATCGGTAGGCATTGCTATTTGTCGAGATAATATCTGGATGGGTGTAGCGAGTTATTACAGTGAGAAGAGCAGTCTCTGCCCGTCGAAAGAAGACCCTGAACCTTGTAAAGCCTCTCTTCTCTTTCTTCGATCCTCTCTCTCTCTCTCTCTCTCTTTCCTTTATCCCTTATTCTTTTCGCGCTTCGTCGATGCGACGAAAGAAATCGGGAAATTGGATCAATTTCGATGGCGAAATCTCGATTATCGATTTAATGACACACGCGAAGCCTATTCCATCGGTGCACACTACTTCTCTTGTATCTCCACTGTTCTTTCTGCAAACTTCTTGTCTGTGACAATATCGATTATCGATTCCAGTGGCACACACGAGGTCCACGCTCTACGGAACATATTTCCATTCCATTGGTGCGTAGTATTTCAGTGTCTCTTGTTCTTTCCTGATCTGCAAACTTCTCGTCCGAGACAGTCCGATCGTGATTCACTGATATAAAACCAACGATTCCTGATTGGGTTCTGACACGTGTCGCAAGCCTGTAACCGTGTTCAGTCTCTCTTTGACGTTGATTATTGCGGCTGATTTGATTTGTGGATATTTTTTAACGGCAAGTTGCAATTTGGTTTATTAGATGGTTTATAGGCCGTGTCTCGTAGCAGAAACGGAACGAATTTGTCGAAGAGGAATTCGAATTTTTGACGTATCTCTTCCGATAAATTGTTTTATGGAAAGATTATGCCTCTGCTAGAGGGTTTACAAATTTATCTCGCCCGCGTGTTCGAATAAAATATTTTCCTGGGAAACGTTATCGTACGTTTTCGAGAACATAAAATTTTGCAATAATGTCTTTACAATAAGCATGATAATGAAATATCACTCTTGTCGCTACTAGAGAGAAACTAAATTAAAGTTGTAAATCTCGTTTCAATTTTCTAGCGACGGGGAATCGGGAAAAATCGCATTTTAAACGATTCGAAGCAGATTGCCAAGATAAAAGGCAATATTTTACGAGTTATCGCGGCAGAAAATGGCGCCTGCGCGTTTACGCAGC
Source organism: Apis dorsata (assembly GCF_000469605.1). NCBI lineage: Eukaryota > Metazoa > Arthropoda > Insecta > Hymenoptera > Apidae > Apis > Apis dorsata. Next base: position 593,664 of record NW_006263304.1, on the reverse strand, counting down.
CGCGTGTAGGCCCTGGATGTTGGCGCCACGTTGACCATCGATCCACCGCGAACCTAATAATTTACTATTGCGCGCGAATGGTAATATAGACAATAATATCGCCTCGTAATGTTCGTATATCGTCGCGGGCCCATTGTGAGGACTGGTAAACGGCGAAACCCTCGATCCATGGAACGTTATCGATAAACGTCGACCGGTAACGTGGCGCACGACGCTCGATGTCGGGCCGAGAAACGCGTCGAGACGCCTGACACCGAGCGTGGAAAGCGAGTTTATGCTGATTTATCAGCCCGTATGTCGGCGAGAGACTGAAAAGCTTCCGTTTCGATCTCGCCCAGGCAAATGACTGTAAAGTTGTTCTCGAATGGCCGATATTTGTCAGCGTTTGATAGCGGTATGTAAATCTTACTTAACCACGACCCTGCAACACGTGGGTGCTTTGTTGATTTAGTGAAACGATCGTGGTCACCATTTCTTTTTTATTCGATCCGAGCCTCGCTTTTACAATACCCTTTCCTCTTTGAGGACATTCGAGTCGATTTATCGATTGTTTATCGTGCATTTATTATTAATCGCCAGTTATTTGTCCGTCCACTCCACCCCGTAAGGAATGGAGAATTCTGGCAAGAGAATAGGAGAATTCGCATCCGCGTCTGCTTTTTCTCGATTTCGAGTTTCTCGAGGAAAGCGGTGACAACAAGCGGAAGGAGGGAAGAAATATATAAGGCGAGAGGCTTGTGATTTAGCGACGTCGTCGAGTGACTCGTGTAACGAGGCACAAAAATGATTAATTTCACGGTAATTACCGGTTAGTTGTTAGTTAAAACCACGCGGACCGAGGAAGCTTGAGATTTGTGCGTCTGGACGTTGCGACGTATAATTCAACCGACCCGGAGCTGGATCCTTCTCCCTCAGACCAAGACAACCGAGGTTAATATAGTTCATTTTCCACCAACTGCGACGATTCTTCCAAAAAAAAAATTCTTTCAAAAATTATCTTCCTTTTCGACGATAATAACAATAAGCATTCGAAAAGAAGTACGAATTCTTTGTAATTCGAAACGATGACGTCCAATTCGCGAAACCATCCCCAACAACGATAAACCATCCCTCCTCCCCCGTGTGTGACGCGTGTCATCGCAAGAAGAGAAGCTTCAGGGCTCGCAAACTTGACCAAGTGGGTAGCGCAAACTTGTGGACAAAGGTTGGCAAGAGTGGGCAGCACCTCGAGTATCAGACGAGTGGGTGCAATTCATCACGAGGCAGCAAACACGCGTTATAAGTCTCTCTTCGCAATGACATCCATCACGGAGGAGCCACTCCGTCTCTTCATTTTTCTTCCTCTCCCACCCAGCCTGCTTATTTATGCAAATGACGCGAAATGAAACGAGAGCGTGAAGAGAGAGAGAGAGAGAGAGGGGTAATTACGAAGCCGATCGTAATCAATCACAATTTTTCAACATCTCCATTTCCTTCCCGACAAATCTTCGATCCTCGAACGGAAAAGCAGATGTCCGGATTTTTCCATCGAATATTCCAATAATCCTAACGATCGTCGTGGGAGTCCTGGATCTCGAAAATGTCCACGATCCATAGGGGACGTTTCTTACCCAGCAACAAAGACTTCGCGAAAATCCACGATGACCTTTCCCACAATACGTGTCAGTGTCTGATGAATCTCGACGAGATCCCGCGTTTCCCACAGGTGAGTCTATATATATATATATATATATATATGAATGTTTCCCCACGGTTCGCTCCCTCGTCGAGCGGAAACATATGCTACCCTCCTCGAAACGGAGCTCCCACCCCTCCAACGGGAAGAGAAGAAATTTTCATCGAGTTTCGATCCCGTTCGAAAAAGAGTCGGTGACGGGTGTTACTCGTGATATATCATTCACGATTCTTTTTCGCGTGATGTAACGTGAACACTGTGTAATTTCCCCCCTCCTTGGCGAAGCAATTTGCGCGGACAGGTAGTGAGGGGAATAGATACGAATCTTTTGCGCGATACCGTATCATTACATTTTATTACCGACGCACGGTGTAATAAATAATCAGGATTTTATTGAATTCAGAACAATATAATTATGCGTATAGTAACGTGTGTTTAACGGGTTTTTGCAGTCGCGTTTCGTAATCAAACGCGAGACGAATGCGAGAGGGAGGGGGGGAAAGACATTGTCTTTGCCAGTTTGCCGGGATAATTGAATGTGGGTTAACGATGAGCGTAACACGTTGTTGCACACTTCTCCCATTATATTTCCTTGAGAGTACGACATTTCGAATTTATCGTATGAAAATCGTACAGTCTTGCAACTTTGTAATTCGAAATACTTGTACGAAGTATGGGCGATAATAAAATTCTCTTCGCGTCGTCCTTTCAAACTTTTTCAATTCAACCAATCGTCAAATGGATCACGAAAACATGTTGAAAACTTGGTCCCAAATTTTGATCTCATTTTGGATTCTTTCAGCATTCTTACAACCTCTTTTTAAGCACCACAGTTGCACCAGCTAACGAGAGCATGCTTCTCGTGATCGTAAAAGAAGGCTGGCGAACGACGAACAGACAATCGAGAGAAGCTTTCGCCGGACCGTTGACGGCCGATCGGCGCTGATTTGCAGACAATAGTGGTGAAAAAGGGTATGGCCGGTCTCGTGCCGCGACAATGGACACGTGGCTATCGCGTGCTGCGGATGACAGTTGACTCCTAGTGACACGTGACAAGACAAACGAGGATCGAGCAACGCGAACGCAAATTATATCTGTGGAAATGTCAGGAACAGGCAACATTGCCGAGGATGTATCGCTCGCACGATCGCGGAACCAACGTTTCTCTTCCCGATGATTGTCGCGCAGATTTCGACGCCACGTCGAAATCGAGACGCGAGGTTGAATAAAGCGGAGAACGGATGATCGAATCGTGCCACGATTTATACGATATATCCTTCTTGGATAATTGAGATTATTTGTTTATATCATTGAAAAATAAATCAGATTAAAATTGAGAAAAGTTCAAACTTTCGTTCCTCGAAGAAATTTTTCTCTTCTCTCGCCATTTGATTTTAAAGAAACAATTTAATCATATTCGACTCTACGACGAACGTATTGATAAATTAGACGGAGACCAGTCCGACATTCCAACGTAAAAGAAATGCGAGCACAGTATACACGTACGCGCCTTCAACGGGCAGCAATCTCGCCAATTATCCTAAAACAAGAAACATTTCTCTTTGCGGTATCGCAAATCTATGAATATATATATATTTTTTTCAACCGAGTTCGCTCGCGTTCAACCCAGCCCAGATCATATCTATCTCGTGCAACGAGCGTGACTTTCCAATTTTCCCGTAAATAGCTTAATTTGATTTACGACACCATAAAGATCCGCGGGATCGTTACTATAAATTATCAGGGAGGGGGAAGCATAACGCAGCGCCATAACGGTCTCGTTTCCGATCGAGTGGATTATCGGTTATCGAAAAACCTTCTCCCTTCTCCTATCTTATCTCTTCGAGGAATCGTCGTGAGGATGAGGAACACGTATACCGTGTAATCGTTAAGACATTTTTTCTTCTTCTTCTTCTTCCTTTTTTTTCAACAACGCGTACGGCGATGTTTTTAATTGATACAGCTTCATTAGCGCCTCGAATGATATAGATGTGACGCGGTGTAGCGCCACGTGGTCGTCTCACAACGCCGGTTGCACCGGTTAAATGGTATCACCGCGAGATTTCTCGATCGATACTCCATTAGCTGGCCGTTATGAGATCGCTCGCGTAACCGGCTTTAATTAATCCCACAGATATGACCCAGTTTCCTCCTGTCTCACAATCGAATCGGACGTCGCGTCGTCCTATCACGCGGGTTGTGGATCGAGTAGGGGTAATAATTCTGTTTGGTACATACGATTGGACGCCTCGTATTTGATTATATTCGTTGATTTCGAGAACTTATATATGAGGGAGGCGTGTCATCAAATGAGCGTAAAAGTAAATTCATGGCTTTGTAGAAGTAAATAATTATTTTTGATTATATCCGTCATCCGTAATTTTGAAAAATTGTATTCCTTTTTTCAATTATCCTTCGTTTATAAAAAAAAAAGAAAAAAAAGAAAGAAAGAAAAGAAGAGAAAAAAGAATCACGATAAAACAAGCGAAATAAGAAAATTCTTGCTTTACGTGTTTATCGCAACGTTATTTATCTCTGTGTGGTAATAATTTTTACTGTACCACAATGTTACAATTTTTCTCCATTCTGGTTTTCTAATTAACCAGACTTGATCGACACACAAGTACACCACGATCGCATTCTATTCACTCCGATCGACGCTGTCTACCCCGGGACTTTCCGATCGCGTATCGATACGTGTGTTTCGATCGTTCCAAGATCGATCGTAGCACACACGTAATCCGGGCTAATTAACCCGATAATGCGACCCAGTTAGTTAGACCCGGCCCTTTTCCAACGTTGTTGTGCGGCGCCTCGGCCAACGCGTTCACTCTCGAGCATAAGGCCGCGTCTACACTTGCCACTTCGTGTATAAATTTGCATACGATCGGTCGTGAATAAATTTTCATTCAACTGGAAAATTTATATTTATAATAAATATTATTCACCGTTAGATCGCGCATTTTTTTATCCTGAAACTTGTTTAAATATTCAACAAATATGTATATATATATCACTGTAAATTAATAAATAATTATTATTATTATTATTATATCGTAATACTTACAGATAAAATTTTCACTTGATCGAGTTCATTCAATGGATGAAATGATCCGACAAAATTTTAAAAGTAGGCGTACGTAGGTCTTTAAACGCGCAAACCTGAGAGCTCTGTTTGTTTCGTAAAGGTCCATCGATGGTGGGTAACGCTCGCGTAGAAACCGGCAGCGATGCTGGACAGCCACTAACGAGCTGAATTAATTTATGCTCATTGAATTCTGTTCTGGCAGAACCGCTTTTCGAGAAGTCATAATAAGAGCACCGCGGGGCATTTCGATTATTTAGCGTCTTACCTTCCTCTTCTTGCCTTTTGTTTTTTTCCTCTTCCTGCACGCAAATAAACGATAAACGAACAGAAGAAAATAGTTAATTATCGCACGTTAAATATAATTGCGTGGATAAATAATTACTCGCATCGCATTTCATCGATCTTTTCCCTCTAAAAAATATCGAAAAAAGGAAATCATCACGATTCCAGAGACATTCGAAGATTCTTTACATCCAATCGAACGATATTCGAAAATCCAAATCTCTCTATCCTTTCAACGAACACTTTTTCACAATCCAAAAATACATACCATCGTACCATCATCCATAGTTCCGAAAATTTCATTTTCAAAGCTATATATATAAAATAGGCTTCCTCGATTCTTTTTTTCCTTTTTTTTCTTTTTCTTTTTTCCCACTCCTGATACCACTTAATAAAAACACGTGTCAATTCGATTCGTGTCAAGGAGCATCGAGAGCATGACGAGCCCATCGGGATGCTCTTCGGTTCCCACAGGTCCGTTCGCATAAATCGCCTCTCCTGGCACAACGGCTAGCATATTGCCGGTGTTGACAAAGGCTACGGGGGGTCCGGTGGGCCCCGTATCATCCCCATGCCCTAAAGAGCAATCGCCCACCGACAGCATCATCGGGTGCATCCCCGCCGTCCACCTTCGCAGGGGCTGGGAAACCGTGACCACCATCTCATTACCGGTTCCCATGGGTACGCGTGCACGCATGGGGTTGCGTGTGCCACAGGTCCTCGATCGCCTGCAGGAGAGGGGGGCAGAGAAGAGG
>NW_006263304.1:586279-587760 GCF_000469605.1 Apis dorsata | reverse complement strand
AGAGAGAGAGAGAAATGATGAACTCGTGATTGTTGCGTGTGAACGATTTCCATTGGTTTCTTGTTTCAGGGGTAAGTCGTAATTGGGGCTCGAGAAGACACAGATGAGCCTCATTGTCCTCGATACGTAATTTTGAAATATTATATAGAAGTTAATTCGATTGGTGATTTTCGACCGGGCTCGAGGAAAGGGAAAATTCTTCCTTAATTTCTAGAATAAAATACGTGGAAAAATGGAGAAACGATGGATAAGATGTTTTAAGTGAAGAAGATGGAATAGATATAAAAAAACCCTTACCTAAAGAAGAAATATACGTCTTGGAAATGGAGTAATCGAATCCACGGCACACGAGCGTGAAAAATGAAGGGCACACGGCGCAATTGGGGATGCTCTACACTCGTTTCGTTTCGTTCGACTTCCTCGTGATTCGGCAAGGGGTGCGTTCCTTATCTCCGTCCCATTGTTTGCTGATAGGTTGGCAGGAACCACGTGCATATCGGCACGTGGCGAGAAGTGGTTGGATTCGGTATAATTCAATTCCGACCGCGCATCACGCGATGCCAACTAAAGAGAATCGAGGCAAATGAGAATGGCGAAATGGAAGATCCCTCTGAGAACCGTATTTCGCCCGTATTGTTTCCCTTTATCGCGGCTGACGTGAAGAAAAATCACGGAAACGACACGTACATCCGCCATGAACGGACACGTGACCCCGGTGCACGTGCCTTCGTCCTGCGCATCCGGCTATTTTCGCGATCATCGTTATCGTGCAGCGAGGATCATCCAACGATTCGAGAGATCGACGATTCGATGCTTCGATACCGAGTTCGATGGGGAGAAAGGGAATTAAAACACGAGAGGAATTAAACGTTTCAAAGAACTTCTCAAATTACTAAATTTCTTCATTCAGAATCCTCTTTTAAATATACCTATCCTCTTCCTCAGGATCGAAGGATTATCAAACTATATCAAATCCAGAATTTAATAGCGTTAATAATAAATAGAAAAAACCATTCAAAACCAGTTTTTCTTGACTTCTTTCCATACCTTCACATCCGTAGAGCCACGTCCACGTGAAATTAAAATTTCGATTCCTCGCAGGGGAAGTAGAGGGAACAGGTTCCCTTGACTCATACTCGATAGGAGGCGTCCCTTCCATCGGCCAGGCCGTGAGCTGTTTGAGGAAGAGACGAGAACCACGGATGCGCTCGTATCTCCCCCGTAACACGAGCTATCCGCCGGCTAATAAAGTTTGACAGTGGGTCAAACCGACCGCCCCACGGGGACGCGGTGTATACCTTTCCCACACGCGACCACGGATTCCGTGCTCATTATTGCTTTTAAGGAAGGGTGCAAGATGAAACGCGATGGGCCACATATGCCACGCGACACCGACGTCATCCTCTCTGCAAACCGCCCCTGAAATCGAATCCAAACAGGGCCCTTGGGGGACGTTTCTTTAATTTCGTGCCTGCTACGAT
>NW_006263304.1:577830-586055 GCF_000469605.1 Apis dorsata | reverse complement strand
CATGAAAAAAAAAAAAAAGAGAGAAAAGTAGATGGCCGGTTCCTGATGCGCGGTCTAATTGAAGTTTGTGTTTGCCTTGTGGAAGGCAAATTGATATTCGATATTCGAGCATTTGGATTGGGTGCAGTTTTTGGGGCTTGACGATCCCACTGGAACCAATTGGACATTCATCGGAGACTGGGTGAAATTTAAGAATCCGTGGAGATGAATCGTGCGGTTGGCTGGTGATAATTACTCGTCGTGGTCGAAAATAATTTCTAATAATCGTGGAAAAATATCGATTTTCGACGTCGACTTTTTGTTCATTGCATCCGATTTCTAATCCGATCCAATTAATAATTCTGATTCCTTCGCTGACCACGTTTTCCCTCGTCGAAACGAGAAATCGAAACGAGATGTCTGGTAAATAGGACGGGATAAATTCTGGATAGGAAAAGGGCGAGGCTGTGGTGGTACGGGCACTTAGTTCAATCGTCTAGAAATCCTTTATGACGCACATCCGCCGGTGAATCAGATGACGGCTCTACGACTCTCGTCGACGAATCTATCGCGAATCCTTCTCTCTTCGCCCGGTTTGAACGAGGGTGAGAGAGAAGAGGCGGAGGAAAAGTAGGAGAGAGAGAGAGAGTGTTGGCCACTCGTATCAATCGGAAGCTGGTTGTTCCGCTTGCCTCACCCCTCTCTCTCTCTTTGCCTTTCCCCTCCATCCGCGGGGTGGCTGATAGATTAACTACGATTCACTCTGCAGCGCGCGCGGATCGCGATCACACGCCGGAAGTCGATATTGGCGAGGTCGTTTCATTCAATTCCTTTTCATGCGACCGACCTTTCCCACCAACCACCCACTGGGCTCCTCAATAAACGTTCCTTTCGTTACCTTTCGTATCGTGATTACGTGATATCGTGATAAATTATCGCGTCGAACTTGGTAAGAATTTCGATATAAAAAGTATCATTCGATTGATAGAATATCTATAGATTTGTCAGATTTAAGTAAATTTCTCGAATCCAATTTCGTTTTATGGAAGCTTAATTATATCACCATTACGCTATTAACGTTTCCCAAGGGATCGAAAATATTTTCAGTCAGTCGGAGAAACAAAGGAAACGCAATGGCGAGGAAGAGAGAAGAAGAAACGGCACTGTTCTTCTATTATGTCATCAGTGGGACAAAGGGGTATTGGGGACCGGTCGCAAATAAGGGGGTGCAATAAATCTCGCCGAGCACTGAGGGGCGCAGTTGTGGTACAGAGGGGTGGGATGCTGGAGCCGGTGGAAAGGAAACGGTTTTTCGGTGAAATCACACGGACCGGTGCACGATGCAGGTCCCTGAAAGTGGCACGTGACCTCACGAGCGTGGGACTGGTGCATCATCGTCGCTTGGTCGTTAAAGGTTCACCGTGAGAGGGTGGCGCGACCGATAATATTGGCACGAGGCATATTGCCCAACCTCTCCCTGCATCTCCCTGCTACCCCAACCATGTTTCCTGACGACGAGCTAGGAGGGTGGTAGCTGAATTTTCACCAAACCGGTCCACAAGTTTATCGAGTCGCGCTCTACTCAGTCACTCGTTCATGGGAAAAATCGAGGGGGGTCGAGTGCTCGTGAATATATTTTTCGAAAACGGTCATCCATCTTTGTCGTTGAGTTGTTTGGAGAAACTCCATAAATCCATGACGAGACGGTAATGCGTTCCGCGTTATTATTTTCTTATAAGTAGGTTATCGATTCCCGATATTATTCGTCGTTCGGAAAATCTTTTAGAGAATAATTTCTTCCATCGATTTTATTATATATCGGAGAATTTAGACTTTTAAAAATTTGAAATTGCAATAGTGGTTGCGTAAATCCACGATGCGTATATCAGAATATGAAAAAAGGAAATTCGTTCACGATGTTCTTCTTCGAGGAACGATTAATCTCCATTAGAAAATGGAAATGAAGTTCGAATGTTTTACGAGGAGAGTCACCTGCATATTATCTTCGGAATTTAGAAAATAGTCGATATATATAATAGTTCTTCCATCGATTTTATTGTATACCGGAGAATTTAGACTTTTAGAAATTGCAATAGTGGTTGCGTATATCAGAATATGAAAAAAGGAAATTCGTTCACGATGTTCTTCTTCGAAGAACTAATCGAGGAATTAATCTCCATTAGAAAATGGAAATGAAGTTCGAGGAATGTTTTACGAGGAGGGTCACCTGCATATTTATCTTCAGAAAATCTTTTAGAGAATAGTCGATATATATAATAATTCTTCCATCGATTTTATTGTATACCGGAGAATTTAGACTTTTAAAAATTGCAATAGTAATTGCGTATATCAGAATATGAAAAAAGGAAATTCGTTCACGATGTTCTTCTTCGAGGAACGATTAATCTCCATTAGAAAATGGAAATGAAGTTCGAGGAATGTTTTACGAGGAGGGACACCTGCATATTTATCTTCAGAAAATCTTTTAGAGAATAGCCGATATATATAATAATTCTTCCATCGATTTTATTGTATACCGGAGAATTTAGACTTTTAAAAATTGCAATAGTAATTGCGTATATCAGAATATGAAAAAAGGAAATTCGTTCACGATGTTCTTCTTCGAGGAACGATTAATCTCCATTAGAAAATGGAAATGAAGTTCGAGGAATGTTTTACGAGAAGGGTCACCTGCATATTTACCTGGGATCAGGCATCTAATAAACGAGTTAATTCGAGATCATCCGAATGGAAAATGGCCCGCATGCGACCAGGTGTGGTCCATAGACGCGGTTTTAACTCGATGTCGGACGACAGATTAGAAGATAACGATCGATGTGGACCCGTATAGTTTGATTGGACGAAATTGACCGAAATGTTCTCCTAATAAAGGTGAATGAAATGAGCGCGCAATTATGTGGGAGATAAGGTAGCTTCCAGGAACGCAACTGGCTGCAATTGATATTAATGGGCGATCGAGGAATTTCGAGTTCTCTTTTTCTTTTTTTTTTTCGTGGCGGGAACACGTTTGGATTCCGTGGAATTTAAGAACCAGTCGCGTTTTTTATATCGTTAAAATGTTTTGGTATCCGAATCTCTCTTTCAAGATCTTGAAAATATCTTAGAGATACTTGTATAATAATACCTGGATCATTCTAATCGCTGTATTAGTCAAACATACAGATACCAAAGAATCGATTCTTTAACAACAACTTTTAACTTAAGTATGATTCTCAGATCCTTTTTTCTTCAAACCTCTTTTATTTTCTTTTCCCAGTTTTATTCGAGTTAAAGTTTTGAATACAAAAACACAGGGTTACGAGAACTTTTTCTTTTTCCATTTTATTTCTTTTTGAAACTTTAGTTGAGAATAAAAGTAGATTTAAAACGGATCGAAAAGGTGATTCGTGTAACGAAGAAGAAAAAGAGTTCTTTGTGTAATGAAGCTAGTTGACGGGAATAAAAATTCTCGCGATGATATCTTGACGTATGACAATTAATTAAAGAACGAAACACGATGCACTAATGACGCGTGAATGATTCGGTCCAATCAGTAGTTCAGAATCCACGATGCCCAATGATTTATAGCCCGCGATGCGGAAATCGTAGCTCGAGGAGTTTGCGAAAGAATCCTATTTGCGAAACAAGTATACTTTATATCCTGGCGTTTCGTCACTTCCTTCACGGTGAATTATTATTTAAGCAACATAATTTCCAGGCTTGTCTTTTTAATTTTTTTCCAAGATCGAAAAAGACGATGGAAGACGATCGAAGATTACTTTCGCGAAAGGGGAAAGAAACAGGACGGCAGACAGCTTCGATTATAAATTGTTACAAGTCATTCGAGTCGTTGAAACGTTACTTCGTCTCCTCGTAATAAAATATTAAAGAAAATTTAATTTTTCGTAATTTTTTCGAGAGAAAAAAAAAAGAAGACTAAATAAGGATTGATAGATCCATCCTTCTCGAGTGGAACGAAGTTCGAGAGAGTGACAGCCGTTATGAATACAGTTTCGCTCGACTCCTCTTTGATCTTGCATCATCAGCTGCTGCTAATGCGAATAAGCTCTTTTAAATTCGATTAAACAGTCGGATCTCCGCGTTAAAGAAACGAAACACAGAGTACAGCAGAAGAAAAATCGCCGTAACGTAAGGAGCCCGTTTATCCCATTCATCACGACACCTTTCGACTTTCATTAAGCTCTAACCCCTTTAGAAAATAAACGCGCAATTGAACAAAAATTAACAGCAATTAATAGCGGTCCGTGTTGCGGCGCAGCTGTTCGACCGATTGTTGGCCACCGGTATATAATTTAGTGGATCGTAACGTTCCCGACTTAAATTTCATCCAGTAATTTATCGCCGCTCTTACTCATTCCGTTTCAGAGAATTTAATCGATACAAGACGCGCACGTAGCATCCCTCCACCTCTCTTGATCGTGGAATTTTCCACCTGACGTATTTGCTCCATCGATGACTCGCCTATCTCGCGTAACGATGCGAAGAGAAAAAGAGACAGAGAGAGAGAGACAGAAACAGAAAGAGAGAGAGAGAGAGATTGGAGAGGAACCACAACCGTCCAAGCTAGGTTGCTTTCCTAATGTAACACTCCCACGCACGAGTGCCGCGTGCATCTCTCTCGCAGGGTGCATTCGATTCATCATTGTCGATAGCAGGCGAGCGTTTCACATCGTTTCGACCCGATCCTTTTCTAAACGCGATGATACCGAGACGAATTCGTTCGAGACGGTACTCTCGACATCACCGGCTCGATCGGCTCCGCTTCTCGATTGTCAAACGTGTAAATACGTTTTCGTGATTTGCGTGTACACGGGAGATAAGGAAGAGCGTGGATCGATTATTTTGACGTGTTTGATGCGTCTCGACTTGGTTGGATTAATTTGCGATTGACGAAGATGGATATCGATCGTGTCTCTGGATAACGCGACAATTTTTACCGAGAATACCTCATCACGATAAAATCGTATCTCTATGGTGTTTTCGTTAGTAATAATTCTCAATATCCGAATGGAAGCGTACTTTAATTATCGATCTTGGATAAAAATCCTTTCCAATAAAAATATCCCTCGTATTCGGAGATAAATGTCATCGAATGATACTTGCTTCAATTATCACAAAATATTCCTGTCTATAAGCTAATTTTTCCATCGAGATGTTACATCGTCGAACATCGTCGTCGTCGAGCACTTGGAACATTGTATTATCGCGCACGTACTCGCACGATGCGCAACAATAGCGCGGAGGAGCAAGGCTAATAAGTTGGAATCCGCGGCGAGTGGCAGGCCACCATATTCGCGCGAGTTTCTTAATTACGCGTTTCAACATATAGCCGGTTGATATACGGCCAATATCGGAAGAAAAATATGGTTGGAAGCGGCGGTAAAGCACGTACGTTCTGAAAGGTTCACCTGAAATACTTAATTGCAACGGTAATTATCGGCCGTTGGTCGGTGGCGACGTGTCCAAGAAGGTTGAGAGGGTTGAAGGAGAAAAAAATATATCACCCGAGGGAACCAAGTGGAAGAGACGTGTGTTATTAACGGTGAAATTCTTTTCGTCGTCGATTTAACGATTGTCCGGTTGTAACGGTACAAGGGAGAAACACGACTAACAATAACGACGATATTGTCTTTATTATTGCGCACGAGCGCTGGAAAGGGCGGTTCCAGAGAATAAAACTTGTCTCTTGTATCAATCACGACACTGTAATTATTTTTTAATGAAGGAACGGTACCGAGATACGATTTGGGCGCAACGGTATTCTTCTTCTTGTGTCGTTGTTTTTTGTTTATCCATCGAATTGTCCGGGAGGGATATAAAGAATAATTTCCCTCTTTCGTCGAAGCGAGGGGAATAAAAATTTCGATCTTTCCCGGCTTCTTATTCGTGCCACGAATAATTAATCAAAGCTTGTTGAAATGATTCAAGACCGTGGATCGAGCTTCCTCTCCATAGACGTAACCCAGGAATGCAATTAATAATCGACGTATACTTGATTCTCCGATTCAACGACAGCGGATTAATTCCTACATCAGAAATGCAACCTAACGCAACGCGTGCAACTGTAACGTCATCTATTTTTATCACCGCCTTTACTACCGCAGAAATTATTCCACCGTGATATCAAACTTGACCTAAATTCTAATTTAAATAATCAAGTTTCCTACACGAGGAAAATTAAAAGTTTAGAAATAGAAAAATTTAGACTCGAACGTGTAATTTTAAGATCTGATCTGAATTCCAATTTAAATTGCAAACGAAATTAAACGTTTGAAATGGAAAGAATGTCGAATTAACGTTAAATTATCCTCTCAATTGAGATTAGAAAATTTCTAAAAATTTCTCTCATGAAACTACACAAAAGATGATCTTTCGTCGAAAATATCAGAGAAAGTGGATCGAAACAAACGCCTTCTCAATACGATTATCCTTCCTCGCTGCCAAGTATCGATTTCAGACGACTACCGACTCAGTGTCCAGAGCTAGTCCTCCTTTAATAGGATTAACGGTACTTACGGTGTCACTTGTCGGCTCCCCATAAACGAATACGTTCCGAAGATATACGATGGCTATTCGTTACGAGGGGACTGAGCGTCAAAATTAACGATTCGAAAAGTCAAGCTCGCCGTTGCTTTCCATAACTCGTACAAATCCATCAAACGAAGCTTTCAACGTTTATCAACCGATAAATTAATGACAGGCATCGATAACGATCGACGAGGAGCGATCAATGATGGTAAAATAGATATTTAGAGAAGAAGTGGCGAGACTTGATTTGCGCTGCGATTCAGTAGAAACGGACAGAGTAGTCGGACGACACTGGACTGGTAATTCTAGTAATCAAAATTACCAAATTTCTTAGAAGGAAATTTCTTGCAGACATTTTTCAGATAATTAAAATGAACAATGAGAAAGTGTTAATAGAGAATGTTTTATCAAAACATGATGAAACTATTCTAAAAAAATATTTTCATTCGAGAAAAATAGAAGAATTTTCCTTCACTGACAGTATTCAATTTTAAAATACGAAATAAAGTAAATAAGATGATAAAATTAGGAAGCTCGGCCTTTGAAAGAAATAGGAAATTTTATACAATTTTTAATTTGCAAAATTGAATCAAATTCAGCAAGATACATCGACGGAGCACGATCGTCATTCTTCTTTCGCGCGAAATCGTTTCGTTGGCTCGCTATCTGGTCGAGATAAGTGGCCGGCATTTAGCAAGCAACGATCTTTATTATCCGGCCCTGGCAGAGAGTCAGACACGAAATTAGAGGACAGTTGGACAGGCCTGGCAACAGTGGTACTTAATTAACGCCGTGGTAATCGGCTGCACGACTTAATTGATTTACAAACGTCGTCGGCGCCGTCACGATCACGATCTCGATCGGTCGAGCGACGGGATCGTGCGCCGACAATTTGTCTTGCTCCTCTCTCATGACTGGAATCCCTTAACAACGATTGGCGCCTCAATATGCAGAACAATTCCCCGAGAGAAATGATTCACGATAAACGAAATCAATCGTGCTACAAACGTGTATGTAAAAGTTTCGTAATCGAGATTTCTGAGCCTGATAATAAAAATTTATAATTTATTACTTATTATCTAAACTTCGATTAAGGATTTCGATCAAACGGTATTTCTTAATCGAAGTTTAACTTAGATCAATCGTAAAATCTGCTCCCAATTTAAAAAAAAAAGATCTTCCAAAATTTTATAATTTTACATTTATGTTATCCATTTTTCATTACGCAATTAAAAATCAAATTTTTCTTTCGAATATAACGTCAAATCGAACAAACGAATCGTCTGATTGCAAAACTAAATTCCACAAAATTAAATCAGCCTCTTCTCTAAAACTTTATCCTTTACGTGAATTAAGATTGAAACATCAATTGCATATCGTTAGAAAAGAGAGAGAGAGAAAAAAAACCACGAAGAAAATAAAATACCGTTCAGTTGTTCCCGGAAACCTCAAGTGCCACCACGATTTCGCGAGGAGCCTCGTCGCGGCAAAGTATGCGCATAAATATTAGAAGGGTGTAACGTATAAGGAGGACCGGCTAAGTGCACTCTATCGGCGCTCATTATTTTCCCCGGAGGAGTGTCAGATCGCGACTAGCACTCGATAAGCGAGCAATGCGTGTCTTATCCTTCTCCTTTTCTCGCGTGCCCCGTGAATCGGTATAACCGATCGTGCCGACACACGCAGGTTGCCTCCTC
>NW_006263304.1:577059-577595 GCF_000469605.1 Apis dorsata | reverse complement strand
CGTGTAAACGGCGCCACGATTAAGGGTCGGTTACACAAGGAGTACTAGAGTTACACTTGGAAATCGAGCGTCTAGCGGCACGCTCTTGCCGCCGCGCGTGGGCGTGGATCGCGCGATCTTTGCGCTAGAAAGTCGCGTTTCTTGTGAAGTCGTCGCGTGCGGGGGTGTAGCTTTCGTCCGCTTTCGTTAATAAAAGAAGGGGAGGAGGTTCGAGATCGCGATTTTTCCAACGAAATAGAAATTTTGAAATTTAATAATCTTTTCCCGTGGATATAGCATTTGATAATTTTAAACACGGATTCTATCGTAAAAAATTAATTTCTTACGATACTTGATATTGATAATATTAAAATACAAATCTTTTTCTTTTAAACAATCGAAGGAATCGATTCGAAGAAATTTATTTGAAAGAATAAAAGAGGGGGAGGAGGATCCAAGATCGCGATCGCAATTTTTCGAACGAAATTTTGAAATTTAATAATCTCAATTCCCTCATGGATATAGCATTCGACAATTTTAAATAGAAACACGGAATT
>NW_006263304.1:576559-577038 GCF_000469605.1 Apis dorsata | reverse complement strand
CTATGGTAAAAAATTAATTTCTTTCTCGATNACTTGGTATTGATGATTTCGAAATATATATCTTTCTTTTAAACAACCAAAGGAATCCGTTCACTATTCAAAAAAATTCGTTTAGAAAAATAAAAGAGGAAGGAAGATTCGAGATCGCAATTTTTCCAATTTCCATCGAAATTTTGAAATTTAATAATCTTCCCCCGTGGATATAACATTTGATAATTTTAAATAGAAACACGGATCCTATCGTAAAAAATTAATTTCTTACGATATTTGGTATTGATAATTTTAAAATACAAATCTTTTTCTTTTAAACAATCGAAGGAATCGATTCGAAGAAATTCATTTGAAAGAATAAAAGAGAGGGAGGAGGATCCAAGATCGCAATCGCAATTTTTCCAATTTCGAACGAAATTTTGAAATTTAATAATCTCAATTCTCCCTTAGATATAGCATTCGACAATTTTAAATAAAAACACGGAATG
>NW_006263304.1:573178-576282 GCF_000469605.1 Apis dorsata | reverse complement strand
ACTTGGTATTGATGATTTCGAAATATATATCTTTCTTTTAAACAACCAAAGGAATCCGTTCACCATTCGAAAAAATTCGTTTAGAAAAATAAAAAAGGAGGGGAGATTCGAGATTACGATTTTTCCAATTTCCATCGAAATTTTGAAATTTAATAATCTCGATTCCCCCGTGGATATAGCATTCGAGAAACAATTTTAAATAGAATCCTATCGTAAAAAAATTAATTTCTACGATACTTGGTATTGATAATTTTAAAATACAAGTCTCTTTTTTTTAAACGACCAAAGGAATCGGTTCACCATTCGAAGAAACATCAACATTGGAAGGTTACTCGATGAATGGGCAGAGAGAGATAATAGAGTGGAAGAGATATAATAATAAGTTAATTTGGGCGAGTTTTACGAGATGTATCTCGAGTTGAATGAGGAAGAAATTAGCGGATCGCCTCGGACGAGTGAAAATGACTTATAAGACGTTCGTGGAATAGACAACTAACGTCGTCGTGGCCGGGATCCCATTTAGGTCGGAGAGGGATGGAAAGAAGCGGTGCCACGAGTGCATCGACGACACGTGGTGGGCGTCGGGAAGATTCAGTGCCGGACGAACGTGCCAAGCCCAAATGGCATTTCATTCGATTCCTACCGCCTCTGGCGGACATTAAACTCAACCTGTTTCAGTTCGATCTTAGCCGCGTTACAACCGAGATACTTCCTTCGTTATACGCTGATTTTACGAGGAAGAAGATCGAGGATCTCTCAATCAGCTTGTTATCGGGTTAAAGTTTAATTTTAAAATTAATTCTGGTTAAAAATGGCAAAATTCTATCTTGGAGAAATTTATATATATATATATATGTTTGAGAATATTTTGTAGAATATCGTGATCGTGTGTCCATTTCATTTTTTTAAAAAAGATTTTTCTTAAATCGATTCAATCGATGGTTTTAGTTGTGACTAAAAATGGCAAAATCTATCTTGATTCGCAGGCAACTTTGAGGAAACAGAGGAGATCGCAGCTGTATTTGTTCACCGATTTCATGTTGAACAGTCGATTCAAGAGGTGGTTCGATGGCTGGCCTGATTTAAAACGACAAGCTTCTGTCGAGACTTGGTTCGTCGAAGCCGTGAACATAATATCTTGTTCGATGGAAATTCGTAGACGGCTTTGACGTAAATGTAAAGAGATCAAAGGAGAGTTGGAATCGTGTGTGTTCACTCGGTGCAGGAATGCGGCAAAAAGTAAGTAAATTTGCACTTAAATGGATCCAGAAAGTAACGAAACGGCAAAATGTCACAGTAGCGTGCGAAACAAGAGAACTTTCCAGTTTAACGTTATTGCTCCACTAAATTCAATTCGATCCTATCTCATCCACGTATCTTCTATTCCTAACAACTTCACATCCCGGTTGAAAGACCATCACCGTTTTCTTGAAATCAAACAATCGTTCGATCGTTCTCCTCGAAACACCTCTCACGTATCTCTGTCATTCATTCATCTTCTTTCTCGAAAATTTTCAAAAAATTTCCAAAAAATTTCCAAAAACACACCGCTGATATATTAAAATATATCGACTTATTCACACATTGCCTCGGAATATTATTATCATATATTTATCGTAAGTGAAATAACATTGGCAATTTTGAATAAGATTTACTTTTACCCACACTCCTCGACTATAAATATATACATTTTTAACAACGATTGGCCATAAGAACGATCGAGAAACGAGTAACACCAATGGCGTAACACAATGGATAAAGGGCCACCGTGTAAACAGCGAAGGTTTCCTCATAACGCTGGATATCATTAGCCGTATCCGCGAGCGCGGCAATTTATTCGATAGCCGATCGACTTTTCAGATAGTCGATACTACCGAGCGAGCGAGTGATTTACACGTGATAGAAATAAGAGCGTTCCCTGGCAACGTACTCGCACCCACCCACCCACACACACACATATACACGCAGGTATTCTGGATCAATTTGACACAATCTGTTAACCGGGTACACCGAAGCATTTGCTATTCACCGTTGTTTAACGGGTGCACGAACAGAAAGTTAATCCAAGCAAAGGTATTTCGGAGTTTTAACACGATCTATGGAGCCGAGCAATTATTTACATAGAATTGTACGTATGCCGCGGAGGATTATAGAAACGGTGACACGGCTTTATGATTTACGAAACACGTTGGTTGCTCAACAGACGGCCACGGAAAATTGTTCGCATTGCGGGCAAAGGGCACGAGTTTCTTTCTTTCTCGCGTGATATTTTAATTATTTTCGAGACGGTGCATTTCCTCTTCTATCCTTTATATCTCTGGGATAATTCTGATCGAATTTCCTACACGTTTGATCAGACTTTGGTGAAAATTGATCGCGCGAAAATCCACAACGAAACGTAGAAAAATGTAAAAGTAGCATCGCATTAGTTCCATTAGTTCGAATCCAGTTCTTCGAACACTTCGAACACTTCACGCACCGCGCGATATTATCCAACGATCGTCATCCACGAGGCACGTATAGGTTTCCACGAGGGGGCAGGTAAGCAACGTTAAAAAACGAAAGAAAAGTAAGGAAAAGAAAGAAAGAAAGAAAGAAAGAAAAAAAGAAGGAAAAGAAAGAAACGTCGGAACGCCTGTGGCGCGTGCATTGTACGCGAGCTCAGTCCGCCGATGGTTTTTTAATTCGAACGATCAAGGTTCGGTCCGAGGGGCTCGATCATTTTTCGAATTCACTTACCGTGAAACACGGCATTAGTGTTCCGCTCTCGGGCCTCGCTGCGCGGAACATATTACCGGTGTTCTCCCCTGGCGAAGATAAATCAGTCGCAATTCCCTCCGTAACTATCGCGCCAAGCTGCTTGATTGTTTCATAATATTTTTCATCGAGGACACGCGGACCTCTCCTGCCGTCTATTCTAACGGGTATATATATAGAGAACACGTGTAGACGATCGAGAAATAAAACGCTTTGTTCCGTTATTATTATTTTCCACCCTGTTTAGCCCCGCAAAAAATTAATTTATTTACGATCGATTACGGAAAAGTGTTTGAACACACCATTGTATTTATTCATCATTATTATTAATTAATTATAGATTCGAA
>NW_006263304.1:566455-572918 GCF_000469605.1 Apis dorsata | reverse complement strand
AAAAAAAAAAAAAGCTAGAAAACGATAAAAAGATACTTCATTGATGTACGCAAATACTTTTTAAAATCAGCTATCTACGTATCTATTGAAGTTTTTTTACGTCGATCAATCGTCGATAAATCGCCGCTCCTTATCTTTGTTTGCATCTTAATTATTCCGCGCCTCTCAACCCGTCAGGAAGGATCGATGATCGACCAGGATGGACGGATCCATTGAGCATGACGTTTTTATCGTTACGTTGGCAAAAGATAATGACGCGTTCACGCCTACTAACTGCCAGGAGAAGATATTCTGCGCGAATAGCTGGAATAAAGAAGAAACTAGTTTTACGCGCGATTATCGAGGAAAAGATGAAAACTCTTGAAACCTTCACTATTTCACTTTCGAGTAAATGGATAATTTGTTCATTCTCCGTTTCTATTCTCCATTTCGAAAATATCTTTTACAAAACTTCCTTTGAACTTTTATATCCTCGAAGCGAAAAATAAATCTTTCATCGCGTGTCAACGATTCGTCAAACGAAAAACGTAGGAAGCGGGCGCAGTTGTCCAGTTGCGACCAACGCTCCGGCATCGATATAAATTTAATTACCGGACCCGTTCATGCTCGAGGGAGCAGACCCCGGTGGCCCAAGCCAAACAATCGCTTTACGTGAAAGTATGAAAATAATTCCAGGACAGAGGAAGCGGACGGTGGGCGGTATCTCCTCCTTACGTGTGTGCACGTAATCTCTCTCTCTCTCTCTCTCTCTCTCTTTCTTTTTCTCTTTCTTTCTCTCTCTCTCTCTCTCTCCGCTTCGATCGGCTGCTATCTCTCGATGCACGCGTGCCCATTGCAAAGATCGTGGATCGATCCTCTCCTCGAGGCTCAGGTGTCTCTTTCACCTGTTCCAAATTCCTGCGGTGCAATTTCACGGCGATCGTGCACGCCATTGTGCCGCTCGTATCCGCCATTGCCCATTACGTGCTTACGTGTCGCGGCTATTTCTATTATTATATTAATTACACGATCCGGCCACCGAGTCAAGGATAACGTGGTTTGCTACGCGAACGTGTCTACCATCCAACAAATCGTTTCTACCATTGCACATGCGCGAATTTTCGCGAAGCCCCCCACTTGTAATCGATTATAGTCGATTAATATAATCGAGGGAATTTTATCGGAGAAATTTAGATTGTGTTTCGAGAATAATTTTGAAAATTATAAATTGGATGTATTGTCAGAAGAAGAGGGGGGAGAGGAAGAAGAGGAAGGAAAGAATTTAGGATGGAATGATAAAAAATCGGATGAAATTAAATGGACGACAAGGTCGAGAGAGATAGATATCCAAGAAATACTTAATTAAATCCTTAAACCTATCCGTACAAGATTTAAATTCCAAAGACGTTTCGGAAGATTCTAATAATTATCGAGGAGTGAGACTGTTATCCAAACACTCTTAATGAGCCACCGGAACGAGCCACCTTAATCAATAAAAAATAATCTCCAATTTCGTCCGTAATAATATTGAATACGATACACGAATATCGTCAGCTCATTAAGGGTCGTCGAGCCGATATCCCATAATGATTTACCGTGCGCGTCGATGGTAGTATTTCACGCGTTAAATTGATAATCCTCGCACGGGCCGAAGATTACCGGTATCCACCGGCATGCTAATTAATTGCAGCTCGATCATTATACCCAGCACTTAATTTTACACGTGGCTCGCTCGAGTCGAACGTCCACACCCGATAAACACCCACGACTCGCGAGACGCATTTCGAGTGAGAGGAAAAAAGAAAAAAAAAGAAAGAAAGAAAGAAAAAGAATAGAAATGGACGAAATGATTTTTCTCGTTTTTCCCCTAGCTCCAAGCTGGTTTGCCAATAGTTGAATTTGAATTTACAGGGTAGATATATACGAGACACTCTTCCTGGATTTTCCTGGCGACGTTAAGGTTTATAGAGGATTCTTGGCTTAGCGCTATCTCATTGGTTAATTGCGACTGTCAACCGAAGGTCCGTGATTTACGAGACCGTGAGCAATGATATCGTTTCGTCCTTCTCGGGCCACGGCCATCCTAGATTATCGATTCTTCTCGTAGAACCAGTTGGTTAACACGAACGCTGCCCCGCCACCACAATTCCGCCTTGGCTATTTCACTAACGTAACGAATGTGGAATAATGATTCATATTCACGGCTCTTGGAAATCGTTATCCTTCCTTCACTTGCTATTATTACGTCGCGTTTTGTACGTATTCTATCCCGTTGAAAGATTGAAATTTTCTATGGACGTTGAAATAAGATGGAATTTCGTCCTGGCGAAAATTCAAACTACGCCAATCACGCGAGAAGAAATAATAATTTTCGTCTCAAACTTTCTTCCTCTTTCATTTCAATAATCTTCGCCTTCGACTTTGTTGGAACGAAGAAACGAAAGCGTTTGAAGGCCCAGTCTTCGAACAACAACCGATAATCTGATGTGATCGAATTAATTAATAGACGTGTAATCGAACGAACGAATTATGGAACGAGGATAATTCGAAATTAAGGGGCAGTGTAACTATTTCTCAAGGACGATTATCCAGTGAAACGAAACTCATCCGTTCCGCGTTTTCGGGACACGAAATAACGTAATGGACGCGATATCTCGTGGCGATCGTACGCGTCTGCGGCTCGTGCGTCCGTTAAGATGATCGCGTATTACCGGTGAACCCCCGTCGAGTGAAATGGGTCCATTCAAGGGGGCATTCTGGACCGGCGATACTGGCCGGAGGTACTTTCGAGTATCAAAGAGCGCTGTGTTCTTGCATAGTATTCCCATCGGGGTGCATAGACGCTACATAATGAGGCCGGTTCAACCAATACCCCGGCCTTTTGCCGTATCCCGCTAAACAAATGTTCCACGTCGTCGTAATAAAATCGTTTATGCGCCGGCTATTGATCGAAATCGTTTGCAGGCGCGTTACGAGTCGTGTTCGCGGTTTAACTTCGATTTAACCTCCCTATATTCTATCGTATGGTTGGACGCTTGGCCTCTTGGTCAGTGTCAATGGACGATCGAGAAGAGATAACGTTTCAAATACGTTTCGAGCGGAGAATTCGAACGGAGTATTCAAAGGGGACGAAGATTGAAGAGATTTTTGAAAGATTAACGACTTCCTTCGTAAAATTGTGGTAATTTGTAAAAATTCCATAGCATCTAGGCGGTATTAATTGATGAAAATTAAAATTCGCCAGCAGAAGCAAGGAGTCAAGGATCGATCGTCCTTAAACGGGGATAATTGGGCGTCCATGATCGTTACGTGCGTGATTGCGAATGCAAACGCATCAGAATTTGCACGTTTCATTGCGAAGGGAGGGGACACGCTTGAGCCACGGGTGGGCCCATGTTTCTCATTGTCCGCATGTCGTTCGTAAGAGGCAGAATAATGGGCGCTATCTGCAGCAGCCAGTACACCGGCGTTGTAGCATAATATGAAAGAAAAAAAAAAATATATATATATATAAGGTCGCGGGCCAGATACCACACACTGAGCGCCGTCATATATATATATATATTTTTTTTCTTCTCTTCTCGCCGCCCCCACCCTCGCCGTCTCCTCTTACCCTCCTTTTTTGCCCCCGAGAGCGGGTCTCCTCCTCGTTGTTGTAGCCGAAAGAAGAACGTATTACCGGATACCGATCGAAGTAAGATATTGCGGTACAATCGCGGATTGCTTCTTTCATTCGTCCACCCCCGGGCAATATTTCTCTCGAAATGAAATTTAATAAAGGGCCAGATCTGACCGGGCGATCTACGTACCAGCGGCCTCTCTTTTACCCTCTTTTTTATATTTAGTTATTTTTTAGTTTAGCTTTTTTCTTCTTCTCTTTCTCTGGCTCAGACCCTCCCTCCCGTCAAAAAGTCTGGGGTCTCGTGTTCTCTTTTCGTCGTCTCCCTTACTGCAGGTTGCTGCAGGCGACATTCCGTTCGAACGTTGAATTTAACTGGAAGGAGTCCATCAACGACACGGATGACTCAATTTTCTTGAGACGAGTTGTTAAATCTCGTAATTTTTTAGAGAATTTCTTGAAGACGTATATAAAAAATATATATATATTATTTATTATCCAAAAGTCTCTCTCTTCCACCTTCAGCAACAATCAAATTTTCCTTGGCTGTCTCAAATTTCAGTCCCACTGACAAGTAGACATTACCGTCATTATCCCGACAAAAAAGCATAAATTCATCGAGATCCTTCTGAAAAAGGATAACATGCCTCCTCCCTTGTTCCCGCCAACTTTTCTCTCCTCGAGTCGTCTTAGCCGGCGGAACAGAATCAGAAGCAACGATTTTGCCACGTAATCCGCGTGTCGTGTCGTAACGGATAGAGAATAATGGTCCCTATCTGCCGGCAGCGAGTGTACTTTAATATGACGAGAAAATATAAGGTTGCCGGTCTCGATATGATACCGCACGCTGAGTAAGACTGGCGGTCTTTTTTTTCCTCTTTTATCCACCGGTATCCCGCGCCATTGCACACACCGTGCTCACCCATACGTCTCTCGTTCCTCGTACGGCACACGCGTATTGTGCGCCCACCGACAAAAATCCCTGATTACCCTCTTTGTAGTCCGGTCGAAATTAACAGAGATAAGCTCGCAGGGTTTATTTATCGTTATTGTATCACTATTTTACTTTCACACTTCGGTGGCGAGCCGCCACAGCAAACCGCGGCCAGTGGAAACCGATTAACCCAGATACCCACATAGGAAAATGTTCTAGAGAGGGCCGTTTATTTTCAACCGTGTTCCACCTTTGTTCTAACTATTCCGTCCCGGCAGTGTTATTGATTCCGGTATTGTCAATCGTGTTATCACGAGAGGGAGCCGATAAATAGATCGATATTGCAAACTTTAAATACGTGGAAACGTATAATTTTCGTTCGCTCGAGAGAAATATTGAATGATATTGCAGAAAAGTGTGTTGGCGAGGGAAAGTTTAAAATGTGAGTTATCGAATATTAGAAGAATATTACGGAATATTTTGTAAAATATCGCCCGAGAATATTGTGAAATATCGTAGAAAATATTAAATTTATCGCGATAAAAAAGTGGAAAAATTGCGAAAAATTTCTATATCACAATGTAATCCGGTATGGTCTAGTGGCTAGGATACCTGGCTCTCACCCAGGAGGCTCGGGTTCGATTCCCGGTACCGGAAACTTTTTTTTTTATTTTGATTTTCGAAAATCACTTTAAATTATAGCTTTGTTAAAATAAATACGAAAAATTAAAATCCAAAATGAAAATTTTTCCCAAAATAATTTATCCCGCGCAAAATGCAAAATTAAACAGAAAATTGCAATCGCATATGCTTTTTACTTATAGCTTCGTATACCGTATCGCATACCGGATTTTCTGTCTATGATTTTCGAAAATCACCTTCACTTTTCAGAGATTTTTTTTTCGATTTCGAATTTTTATCGACGCCTGTTTAGCATATAAGTGGCGTTCAGGCGTCTGAAATTATCATCGGTCAGGCCAGAATTGGCATTTTAACGCGGCCAGAAAATCACGGATAACGTGTTCATACCCAAGAATTCCACTGTTTTACTATATTGCGACGATAAGTCGTACCAATAGAGACATTAGATAGATTACAATGCGAAAACCATGGTTGGATTATTTTTCTCGCACAGAGTATCTTTTAGAGATATCTGACACGCACGAGGTGTCGTAAGAGATGAATAATAATGAGAACAATATAGGAGACCGGGTCGTTGAATTTCGACTATAATTTTAGTGCACGATCTGGAACTGGAAATAGGATAATTCATTACCAATACTAATTGAGTGAACTTTAAACTGGTCTAATAAACCAGTGACCAGATTCACATTTTATTTTATACCTGTATATATACACATAAAATTATTCTTATTTGAAATACATGTGAACTACACTCTTATTCAAGAGTGAATTTTTGAAAATCAATAAAAATACAGGTATAGAAATTGAAAAGCTTCCTGCTCACAAACTATTATTTGGAATTTCATTTCCCAAAAAGATACGTTTCCCTAAAATACGTTCAATAAAATATATAATTTTCACACGTTTCTAAGATAATTCCCTAAAAAATTCTCTTCATCGACCAATCAAAGAAAAACTTCCCAATCTAACCTCGATATATCCTTCAAATTAACATGAGACAATCCATCGACTTTGATCGATTTTCCAGCAACCTACCGGTTCGAGCACGTCGATTCGACTGGCTGGCATTTCAGCCTCGTTTTTCCGACTCCCCCCCTCCCCCTTCTCCGAGAAGGTCTCTCACGGAACGACCACGCGTCCGTCTCGCGATTCCTGGAATATCGGGCGTCGATTAGCCGGGCCGTACGGCCCATGGTCCCATAAATCGTGGCGCGCGCGACGCAATGCGTTTACGCAAGAAACGGCACACGGCGGAGCGTGTACACGCGTCGGCGTTGCAACGCTTG
>NW_006263304.1:562840-566294 GCF_000469605.1 Apis dorsata | reverse complement strand
GGAAAACGAGAGAGAGAGAGAGAGAGAGAGAGAGAGAGAGAGAGAGAGAACGCTCGACAAATCGGCCGATAATACGATTAGACCGATAATTAATCTGATCGTGATTTCGATCGGTATCGAAAACCGCCCACGCTCGGCCTCGGGGTAGAATCGAGTCGCGTGACGAAACGCCGATGATGCGATAATCATTGTAATCCTGGTGCGTTATCTTCGTCATCGAGAAATCATGTCAACCGTTGATATCGTGAGGTATAATATAAGGCTTGATTATCATGTTATGCGTTGTTTGCGCGAGGAAACGGGGTCGGTGAAGTGTTATGGGCTTTCTTGTCGCCGATAATTAAATTAATACGCCGGGGGAGAGAAATCGTGGTTAATCAAGTCGGAAAGATAAGACGATATTTTGATAATATTTCGCACACGGCTTTCGGCTCGTTTCTCTGCATTGCCGAGTATTTTTAGAATTTTTTGGCATCGATATCCATTACGACTTTTCGTTTTGTTTTCGCGTGGTAAAATAATTAGTTTGTTCCCTCGGATCTAACTTACGTAGTATGCACGGAATATCGCGAGAAAATTGAAAGTATCTAATAACTCGATCGAACCTTATGTACATTAAAACTCTTAAAGTTTCGTTTCCCTTCCATACATATATTATTAAACGAATAGTATAATATCGTTATCTCCGACTATATATTTAGATACACGCGTCGAATAAATTGTCCAAAGGTTAGCAACGAGTCAAATTCTAAGAAGTCCCCGCCAGCAAGCTCGTTAAATGTCTTCATCGAAGATACGTTCGTGGACAGGTTTAGCCAGAAATTCCACGCACGACGAGCAAGGTAGCAACTCATTTCGACAATCCTGCTTCGAAATCGACCGCGCGAACGGCAACGATATTCGAGCATGGAGCTCGACGCAGCTCGAAAACCAATTCGATAGGACGACTTTCTATCTCTCAGCGTTATGTTATAATTGATTTGTCACGTCGGGTCGATCGTCCATTGGTTAAAAGTTAATCGACGAAAGGAGCCGAGCGTTTGCGATCGCTTCTCGGGAAGGAACGATATTGAGAGTTTCTCTACACGCAACTCGGATGTCTGGATACCTGGATCCAGAGTCCAGTGCACCACAGTGGACATTATTATTGCTCGTGTTTCGCAAAAGATCGATCTGCGTGCACGCGTGCGTGTGTGGGTTAATCTGAAGAACCCGTTTCGCCAGAAGGCGATATTTTCCGCCTCCGCATGGCGCCTCCCTCCCTGTCTCTTTCTGCCTCTGTCGCCCTCCTCTCCGTTTCTGCGCACAATTTACCTGTCCCCGTGGAAAACCGATCGCTTACACCGTTACCGCGATTCCAGAAAATTAATTAAACCCCTGGCGGAGATAATCGACCGTTCCCAGGTGCACCGATAATCGATCAACATTCTGTAAACGTGGTGGAACACGAGGCCGTCACGTGGCCGTTATTTGCATGGGCCGTAAACGCTCTTCGACACGGTGGCGGCGAAATTTCGTATGAAAATTACAGGACAGAGAGACGGTTATTAAGTGGAGAGGGTGGAGAGATGAATGGGCCCGATTAAGCGGTGAATTAGTCCTTAATTGGCCGGCAATCATTTTTTTCTCCGATCACGTATTTATTAACATTTTTATGTTCCCCTTACGATTTCCGTGAAATCATATTTTCTCCTGGTAGAAAGTGAAACCTTGTAAACGATCTGGTTAACTCGAAAATTTATTTTATCGATTTTATTTTTCAAATTATTCCGCGATGTGGTCCGTCACGTGTGAACGTGAAATAATTCGCGACGGAGAATTTTTACAAAAATTCCGCCAACGGAAAATAGGTTTCACGGAGAACGGAGTAGAATTACGCAACAATGTATATCCGGTATATCTATTTCGGTGCGTAATAATCGCTCGCAAATCGTTACGTTACACGTTGAAAATTACACTCAAAAGGGAATTACTGGAACAATAAGTGTAGCAACAAAAACGAACAATTCACCTGTTTCACAGGCCGGACAACATTCCACCCGATTTCCTTAAGACGGAATACGTGTCGGTATTCCATTTTTAACTTCCCATGATACCCTTCGATCTGAATTAGCCGCGTATACGCCTATTACAGATTCCATCGTTTCTATCGCCTATTATCAACGGGTCGCGAATAAGCCAATCGACTTAGAACCAATATTAGATCGACTTGGCGATAGAGATCGTATCGTATTCGAGAGGGTGGTGAAATTTCTCCGCGCGAATTGTAGCTGTCGATCATCGATCACCGATTATATATGCTCGCCATCATATCCAATCTAGAATTTCATTGCAACGTTTCCTTTCTCCCCCTCCTCCGATTAACCAACATTTCGATAATATAAATTTCATAGAAAGCACGAATTTATAATAATAATAATTTCGTTAGCACAAAGTATATAATATAGAGAGTAGAATATAATCTAATCTCTATTTATAACTATCGCATTACCCATTAACCTGTTATTTATTAAGTCGTTACATACGAAATTTCAAGCATTGTGACTTGGTTAAAATTTTATTCACCCGCATAAAACTCTGTCTATTCGTCTATCCGGAATAATTTCTACTTAGAATTTCTTTTTTTTTTCAAATTTTACAAAAGATTTATCAAAGAATTTCCCTGCTACGTTACGTCTAATCCTAGAAACGCTCTTTATCATTATTGCGGAACGATCGTGGAACTGTTACGCGAGCGGTTTTCACGCCGCATAAAGGCGATCGTTACACGCGCACCGCGTGCCTAACGAACGGGTCGACTGGCTGCCAATGATAAAAGTAATCCCCGATCTAGATTACGAGCACAATGGGGACCTCCGGGCGTCTTTCCGCGCCGTACGCGTTCGACCGTGCGCTTCGATCACCGCTTCACGGTATCGCAACCGTGGCGAGAAAACGCGATGGAGACGAGTGCATAGGCGAGTAGAATCGACATATAAAATTGGTTAAAACATTTGTAGAAAGTTTTCAAAGCTTCCTGCGTACAGATTTCTACGATTCGTGCGCCGTTACGTTAATCCCATAAGATAGTTCTTATTGAGAAGGGCCGCGGTAATGGAGATTTCAACGCCCCAGGACCTGCACGAGCGGTGTTCTCTACGGGTTGCGTAAGATTCTATGCGCGAAACGTTGGAAAAGATGGAAAGTTGGTGATAATTGAACGCATTGTATCGCACCAGTTTACGAATATTCACCAGCATAGCAAAAATCTCTCTGTCTAATTCCAGACGAAGTAACAAAATTTTAAATAAGAAAATTTTTCTTGACACTTCTTCTCTGAAATTCATTTGAACCATTCGATCGATCTCGATTCGTGTACCGTAAAACTAGATCAATACTTTTCCCAACGTCGACGCAACATTTATAATATCGCGATCGGCTCAACTTGTCCACTCTATCACCACCGCGTATCATC
>NW_006263304.1:551310-562656 GCF_000469605.1 Apis dorsata | reverse complement strand
GGTTTTATTTTTTTTTTTTTTTTTGCCAAGTGGTCTGTCGTTGATTTCCGTGGTCCGATTGAAGTGCAGCGTGTTTACTTCCTACGTGCTGCGCGCACCGGCTACCTTTTCCCCGGCGCAACAGGATCGTGTACAGGTCGCTCGTGCGGAACGACGGTGAAACACCGGCGTGGAACACAGGATTACGAACGTAGGAGTAGCGAACAACGCTCGATCCACCGTTGTCGCCGCTACAGGGGAATTAGAAACCTGGTGGGATCACCTTTGGAACACCGTGTTCAATCGACGATGTATTGATATCTCGTTATACGTGCAGAGATGTATCAGTGTTTCTTTCTCTTTTCTCCGGTGGAGAAGCGTGAATTTTGCGGCTGGACGTCTGGATCCGATTCTGAAACGGCTATTGTGCGACGCTTCATGCTTTTCCAGAGAGGATTTTTAGAAAGAAATAACGCGTTGCGAAGGTGGTAGTCTTTTCAAAGACTTTCTTCTTTGATGGAGGTTTTTTTCTTGAGATCCGTATCGACGTGGATCGCTCCCTTGTTCGAAAAAGGGGTTCCTTTTGTGACCGTTTCAATTGGAATTCTTGTTCTTTTAAATTAAATTTGAAAATTTTGAAATATTGATTTCAATCTTGAGATAAAATGAATTATCTCTTGGAGGAACAATGGTGTTAGAAGCAAGTCTTCGTATTTCTTTTCTTTTTTTTCAAGTCCTTGCCACGTAATAATTAACTTTCGATTCTTTAATTATTGTGTGGAAGGTTGGTTTTTGTTACGCTTGGGTGGAAAATGATTTGCTTTTCCTTGCGGCTCTTTCTATTTTCGTTTCGAGAAGAGTTCGAAAATCTAAGAAGCGGATTAAGCAAACGTTGCGCGGAATGGCTACGACCTAATGACTTGATAAGCACTCACAGTCAATCCTGGTGATCTTTCAGAAATATTTCAACATATCCTGTTACAAAGGGCGCGCCTCATAAATAAAATTTGAGATTCAAAATCTATCGATATTCAATTTCCAGCGATAATAATTTATGGGGGAAAAGTACGCGAAATAAAATACGGAAAAATATTCGCGATAATAACGCACAAGATTTTCAATCGAAATAGCTCGCGAATTAAGATGTAACGAAACGATTGGCCAAGAAAAGGAAAGACATGCCAAATTATCAGACACGAACGGCTTGGCACCACTTGCCGGAACGTAGCTATTGCTCCTATATGATTAACTAATTCAATAAACACCGTAACAGTGACAGCGGTGCTTGTACGCGGCGTAGTCAACCTGTCATTACACGGACGATTATGTCGTTAGAGCTCGGAGGATTTTAAACGTGCAATTAAGAGAAATCACCTCGACGACATCGTAAGGCCAATTTCGAAAAACAGCAATAAAAGTGTCGCTAGAAGGGGTTCGTGATCATGGAGCGAACATCTGCTCAAACGAATTTCTACTAGCTCCGTAAAATATTCCAATCTTTCTTCCGTCATTCCCAACAAATCCCAAACGTCACTTTCTATATAAAATTTTGTTAAAAATATTTCTGATAAAAATCTTCAAGTTCTTCCGACGAAGTTTATTAATTATAGGATTGAAGATAGAGGAAGAAAAAGAATGGCGAAACACCAAGTTCTCCGTGAAATTTCTCCCCTTTTGACAAGGAGTTGATTGAGTTACAACAGTTGAAACGAAATTATAAGGTAAGAAACTCGTTCGTGCGAATTGATGCCAGGTGGAAAAAGTGCGACTGCACTTTAGAGGCCAATTAGGAAGCTACGCTTAGCATCCACCCTCCAGGCCTCTAGAGTCCCCCCTTTTGAACTCGTTTTCCGCGGTGGTTTTAAGCTCATAATTAGCGTTAACTTCTTAACTTACGATACGTCGACCTTCTCCTTTTTTTTTGTTTTTCTCCCCCTCCCTCTTCGCAACAACGTTACAATTTCATCTCCCTCGCGATGTTCAAAATTAAACTCGTGAGCGTGGCGTTGGTCGGAACGAGGCCTCATTAAATATAGGCTGAAAAATCGCCCGTTGCAAAATTACTAGGTGTTCACACGTCGCTGCGGGCGTCGAGTGTTATTTCTGGAATACTCGTTCACGGTCCACGAACTAAAGAAGTAGCGATCGGAAAACCGGCGTCGACAAATGAAGTTCTGTAAGCGGCCCTCTAGATAACGTAGCCCACAGAAATAACAAAATCACTTTAACCTACATTTCTCTCTCTCTCTGTACAAGTACTTCGTAGAATACATTCGAAATAATTTTTCCTTGTAATTAACACGTTTCTTTCCTGTATTCGTGTAACTAATTTTCCGACTAATTTTAATCATCTCTTCAAACCACGAGCACAGTTAATTATAAACTCGGTGTGTCAGATTGGAAGAAAAATTCTGCGAATCTTCTTTCTTGGATGGAAAGCAATTCCTTTTTCTTCATTCGTCACGATTCAAATATATTGATTTGAAATTGTTCGAATTCAACTCGTGACGAACGCGATTCTCGTCTTGTGTTGTCTTTGAAAAATATTTTCCAACGAAACAATTAAAATCAAAATATCATCCTTTTACATTCGAAAAATCTTTTACTTATCGCAATTCCTTTCGCTTTCCACGCCTGTATTTCTATCCTCCATCATCGACGAAGGGATTTAACACGGTAAAAGCGGAATCCCAAAGCGGTGATTTATCTGCGCCGAGTGAAATCGTTGGAACGGTGTTTCGTCACTTTTGCAGTGCAAAGCGAAACGATATCGAACCGGGAAAAATGAATTGAAAGGCACGACCGGTAAATAATAATTAATATTTTCGTCGTCGATGGTTATCGACGAAATCCGGCGTGTTCCGGCCGCTGATCGACGGATCGACCGCGGAATAGATCGTCCGTAGATCCTCTTCGAACCGTGATCCGGTGATTTATCGTGCCACCGCCCTCCATCTATCATGTCCGATAGCAGCGATAACCGTAGCCTCTAACGCTAGTATTTTTTTTTCACCATTTTGCCTCTCGTCGTTCCAGCGGATTAAAATAGAAATTCAAATAAACGTGTATCGAGAGTAATTCATACCGATTGCAGAAGAGAAGGTTCGTTCGATTATCGAAATAGTTTTTTAAAGATTCTTTATTATTATTGAGGTGATTGAAAAGTGAAGAAATATAGATTGTAATCTAGATTTAGAAAAATTAGATTTATTACGAAGAAACGTAAGATTGCCGCCCGCGTGTGTGGTGTACAAGCACGACTCATTCACCACTCCATAATACGATAATCGCGAACCCATATAACGCGCCAAGGTTAAGAACTCTAGGGCATTGCGGTATTGCAACGATACACGATCGCGATAGCTGACTTATTATCTTCAAATCCACGCTTTCTCTCGCCATACGTACGAAGAAAAATACGTTTGATTAAATCTTTATCGCTAACTTGCAATTTGTCTCATGCTCAACACTTGAAATACTCATATATATTACGATTATGATAATCGATCAATTGTCGAATAAAATTGAATTCCGAAAATTTAAATGGCCAAAATATTTTATAAAATTGTTGCACGACTTCTAATTATTTTAACGTTTATCTTCTAGAAGTTTCATCGCGATGAAAGTTACTCAAAGACGAAGCATCGAAATTAAATCACCGACGATGCTAAACGACTTGGATTCAATCCTGAAAATTTAAATGGCCAAAAATATTTCACAAAATTGTTGCACGACTTCTAATTATTTTAACGTTGCAAATCTAATCCCGAAAATTTAAATGGTCAAAATATTTTACAAAATTCTTGCACGACTTCTAATTACTTTAATGTTTACCTTCTCAAATTTTAGAAATTTCATCGCGATGAAAGTTATTCAACAACAAAGCATCGAAATTAAATCACCAAAAATGACTCTAAACGACTTGAACAGATCTAATCCCGAAAATTTAAATGGCCAAATATTTTAAAATTGTTGCACGACTCCTAAAATTATTTTAAGATTTGCCTTCTCAAATAAATTCTAGAATTCATCGCGATGAAAGTTATTCAACGACGAAGCATCGAAATTAAATCACCGACAATGCTAAACGATTTGAATAGATTCAATCCCGGAAATTTAAATGGCCAAAAATATTTCATAAAATTGTTGCACGACTTCTAAAATTATTTTAATGTTTATCTTTTCAAATTTTAGAAGTTTCATTGCGATGAAAGTTATTCAATGACGAAGCATCGAAATTAAATCACCGACAATGCCAAACGACTTGGACAAATCCAATCTCGAAAATTTAAACGACCAAAATATTTTACAAAATTATTACTTCTAAAATTATTTTAACGTTTATCTTCTCAAGCAAGTTCTAGAATTCATCGCGATGAAAGTTACTCAACGACGAAGCATCGAAATTAAATCACCAAAAATGCTAAACGACTTGGACAGATCTAATCCCGAAAAATTAAATGGCCAAAAATATTTCACAAAATTGTTGCACGACTCCTAAAATTATTTTAACGTTTACCTTCTCAAGTAAGTTCTAGAATTCATCGCGATGAAAGTTACTCAACGACAAAGCATCGAAATTAAGTCACCGACAGTGGTAAACGACTTGGGCAGATCCAAGAAATCGGCCCACGCGCTCACCTCGCGATCACCTCGTTCAGAGAGGATAGCTTCGATAGAGAGAAACGTGTCGTGGTCGGTATTGTTTCAAAAGGCGTCTCCACCGGTGTCTGGGAGGTCAACTTTTGCGCCGGCATATATCATCGTTCGCGAGTTACCTTTCCAAAGCGTGGCGCGAATCGAGTACCAGGTGTCCCGCGGTGTAACAACCCTCATCATTATTATTATTACACGCGTGAGACCTGCGTATTCGCCATTTTCCACTCCCACCTCTGACCACTCTGGCGCCGGAGAATTGAACTTTTCCACGAGATGCCGCCTATCCGATCGATTACTTTCTCGATCACACCTGCAACCTCGAGCGACCTCGAGGAATGCGATGCAAATAAATCTGCGAAATTATCGCGGTTTTGACCTACCAACAATTTCGATGAATGGATAATACGGTGATTAAAAGAAAATTCTACGCGCTTTTTATTCTTAATCACTATTTCGAAACGATGAAAAACTATATGGAGAACTTCTTCGATTCTAAAGAATTTTTCGTTCGCACGAAAATTGATGAATAATTTATTAGCAAAGAAGACGCGTAAGATGAGAGTTTAATTCGACGTGTAATCCTCTATTTTATCTGGTTTATTTTAATTACTTTTGGACCAATGAAGGTAACGAAACGTTTTTCCTGATTTCGCCATAAAAGTTTAACAGGCGATTTATCGGTAATTTATTCAACGGTGGAAAAGGTGAAACTTTCAAAACGCGCGCGTTGTTCCATAGATAAAGGAAAGAAAACGAATATTCTTGCGATATCGCAAGAATATTTAATATAACATATCGATGGAATCAAGTTGGTTTATTAAAGAAATCGTAAAATCCTTTGCGATTATTTGCGAATTGTTACTTGGAGAATTCAGGATTGGGAGAAGTGTGGTAGCTTGAATGAGATTCAAGATCGCTTGAGAAGGAAGTGAGCCTCGATTTGGAATATTGAAAGGAAATTGTAGAAAAAATAATTCGTGAAAAATTGAAATAAACGATGATCGAACTATGTATGAAGCGTTACGATTCTACATAGTTCGAGTAAAAAAATTTAAAAGAAATTTATTAATTTGCCGAAAGCTAAAATTTTTAAAAATCGAATATTACAAATCTCGACTTTTTAAAGATAAATAATTATCTTTTCGTATATTTTCGTACGGATGAATAGAAAATCTATTCCGCATCCCCTTCCATAGATAGCTAGATGCGCGTTTCAACGAATAGGCTTTGCATTCATAGCCGTTCATTCAGCGAAATTTCATTCTTGCTTTCCGTCCTTCGAACAGGGAGGAAGGGGATGAGAGAGGAAAGCAGCTATCGCCAACGATCGATCTACGAGCATCCGACGAGGTATCGACTAGCAACACACGGTGCAAAAGATCACGGGTGTTGCACCATGCACGCAGCAAGGTCCACCATAACTTAATCCACGTAAGTCGCCTACACACCGATGTTGGCGATGCCTGACCCGCGGATCGTTTATTTCGCGTATCCACGGGCACGACGGTGGAGCGTGTATTACGAGGCTGTCTCGTTTATTCAGACTCGCTTTCTGCCTCGATTTATCGAACCACGACAGATAAGCCTGGGCCCTGGAAACGCATCAGGCGATGCCTAAGCGATTTGCCTTGCTCCGGATAAACGATCGCGCGTACGTTTCAAAAATTGTGTAATAAAGTTGTAACGCAAAATTTATAGCATCTTCAACTTCTTCCTCCTCCTCCTCCTTGTCCTCTTCTTGTTCTTCTTATTCTTTCGTAATTTCGAAAAAAAGTTTGAAAGAAAAATAAAAATCGAAAATTTTATCTATAGATGAAAAAAATATAAAATTTTTAATGTTCAGTACGTTACTGAATTTTCCAATCATCTCTTTCTAAAATTCTAAATTCTAAATTCTAAATTCTAAATTCTAAATTCTAAATTCTAAATTCTAAATTCTAAATCCTAAATTCTAAATCTTAAATCTTAAATTCTAAATTCTAAATTCTAAATTCTAAATTCTAAATTCTAAATTCTAAATTCTAAATCTTAAATCTAAAATCTAAAATCTAAATTCTAAATTCTAAATTCTAAATCCTAAATTCTAAATCCTAAATTCTAAATCTTAAATTCTAAATTCTCTTCATGTCACGTCCCAGAAGAAAGCTAAAGAATAAAAAATAAAGGTAATGGGAAGGATCGTTATCGAAGCAGAGGTGAACCGGAAGGAAGGCGTCCGTTTCGAAACACGACGAAATCACGTGTCGTTACGACGAGTCCCGTATTATGCGACATCGCATCGCGGATAGTTTTAGCCCACGCGGTGATCACGCGACATAGCGGCGAGTGTGAGGTCCTCTTGCGAGCATGGTAATGACGTGACATACACGCACGCGACGGGAAGAAACGCGTACGTATTAAACGCAGGCACGCCGCGAGGGCACCGCGATGTCACCTGCGCGTTATGCAATACAGACGGTTGACCCGATCGGGGGCCGGATTAAATGTCGCTCTGTTAAATGCATGCCGCGGATAACTGTACGTGGGACGTTCATTTCGCAAGAGGAAATCACCCACATTCGTGATTCACGATGCTCGCACAATCGATACGAAAAGGGAAAAGTATAACGAGGCGAGACGCGTCCATACATCGATTTTCGTTTTTTTCGATTGAATTCGCTTTTATTTATTATTTATTTATACGCGAAAATCGATGTATGTATAATTAAGCATGTATAATTATTTATACGCGAAAATCGATAAATGTATGATTAAGTATTCCAAGTGAAGTAGTTTCGAGAAAAATCTTTCGAAGAGAAATATTTCATATCTTTTTCTACGTGTTTTTCAATAAGACGAGATACAATAAGATTAAATAAATTGTAGGAAATGATAAAAAGGTATTTGCCTCTTCGCCTTGAGTTGAGAAAATACTGATCCTGTAGATAAATCGAAAGGATGCGTATCTTTAACAAAAATATAAAATATCATATTATAATATATATAAATAATATATAATAAATATCATATACGATTTTTATCTTAAAATACATTGTTGATTATTTGAAAATTTCGAAATAATGTAAAATGGAATTGTATAAAACTATAATAAAAATAAAAATTGTGATTTATAAAATAAATTGTAAGAAAAATATTCATATATCATCGTGTAAGAATATAATATAAATCGTAAATAAAAAGATAATACCTCTTCGGGTGATGGATGATCGCCTCATTGTCTTGAAACAAGCACTGACTCTACTACACTGTACCGAAAACGAATATTTGCAAAGAAAAAAATAATAAAAAATTAACTATTAACACGACCGTCCATTTATTACACGAATTACGTATTAATCGAACAATTACTGTACGATAAATTGTTAAACAAACACGTGAATTGTTAATCGAACAAAAGAGAAGTGCGCAATACTTATAAAAATTATAAATAAGAACCGTAAAATAACTGCGTACCTCGCGTCGAACGATACGTCTTATCACTACGACTTTCGAAAACAGAATGACGCCATGTGTTGTCGTTTTTGTCCCGAGGCGACGAGCTCGGCTCGAATTCTTGGAAATTCGAATTTCTACGAAATTCTCGCAAATGTAAACACGAACGCTCGAAACTATTTAACCGAAATATATAAACGAAATATATAAACACAAAGTGACTCAGTATTATTATTGTATACAAATTTGCCGCGACATTATCTACGCGACCATATCCACGCGAACACACTTTCGATACACACGTAAAATTTATATAACCGAATAAAATAATTCCATTCACTATATAAAATTAATAGCTACGAAAAAAGTTTCTCGTATCGTTACAATCCAAAAATTTAAAACTCAAAGTTCAAAGCTCGAAAAAAAGAGGACCAAGATCCCTTCGATCATCTTGGATTGATTCATAATCAACTTTAATTAACCGGATCCCCCTCGAAGTGAGAGTGAAAAAAAAGAAAAAAATGAAGGAGGCAGTTTTATTGGCGATCTTTTTAAGGAAGGAAAACCTTAAAGACTCGGGCCGACACGATTGGGCGGAAGAGACGTACGATGGGTTTTTTGGCCGCGTGCGCGCGATGGAGGAAGGAGATTTCGTTCGGCGGATCCCGTAATGCGGTAGCTGGATTCATGGCGCACCGTGCCGCCCGTAATTGCGTGTTTGCCGAGAGGCGAGCGGCCACGCCGGTGTTATTAGTTTCACCTCCGTGGAGCACGCAATCCTCGGCCTTCTTTGCGAGGATACCTTGTGCGACCACGGCCACGCGGGAACATCCATACAATAAGGAAACGAAGGTGGAAGGTGGAGCTGACAGGGGGCCGAGATACCAATCCGCTTACCGGTAGGTGTAACGGCTCTTCCACTTTTTATCGATTTCGTACGAACCGAGTTTTACGAACCGTTCGAGGCTAAACGAACGTTCAAGGATCGAGAATTGGCGATGGTGGCGATTGGGTTAACGTATTGGCAAGTATATTAGAGGAAAGTATGAGGATGAAGAGGATGGAAGATGGAAGGCGAAAACAATTATTCTTTTCTTCAATACCGAATCTTGGAGATCTCACGATCATTTGCCATCATGGACTTTTTCCACATCGATTCAATAATTTTCTGTCGGTGGATACACCCTTCTGATATTAATAATGGGACTAACGACGGATGATGATTAACGGATGAATTAAGATGCAAATCACGTAACTGGGGAAAAATGAGGAAGCAACGATTTCCTCGACGCGCGTTAAAAAAAGTTGAACAAAGAAGGATCGAAGGATGGAAGATGCACCTGCGCGAGTCCCACGCGCAAACGTTTGGACGAGTCATCGAGGAAAAATCCGCTTTGCCGCGCGTGCACACGTGCGCACACGGAGAAAGGTAAAACGCAGGCGTAACGATCCCACAGTTTTAATTACGCCAACGTGGACCGGAGACGCGCCCCTGCGGCTCGACACGAAAACCATCCATGGAATATTTTCCAATTATTTCCGCGCCCTTAATTAAATATCATTCCTAATGATGCACGTGTCGCGGGCCCGGAAAACTAATGGACTTCTCGGTTGGCGCGCGGCTAATGAAGACGTGGGTCGAAACGGACGAAGGTGTTGCGCTTATTAATGACGCCAGCTATCCTTTTTCCTACGAGAGATTTTGTGGAGAGTGTGTGTGTGTGTGTGTGTGGATTCAGCCAAGGAAAGATAAGAATAATAGACGAGGAAATCATAAAGCTTGCGAGTTCGCGATGAAACACGCGGCGAACGGAAAGTTTTGTTTGAACTGTGAATATTTTATCTATCGTTGCACTTAGAAGAAGGAAGATCGTATCTCGAAGAGCGATGAATTATGGTATTCGAATAAATATGCTTCGGATACTTATATTGTTATCCTCTGGATTTCTCTATTTTCTGAATTTGAAAACCTTCAAAAGATTTCTTTTCTTTTTTCTTTCCATTTAAATAAAACGATTGCTTTCTCCGCGTCCGCGTTATGTCGTTCTGGTAGCAAGAAAGGCTTACGGAAGAAGAAGAAGAAGAAGAAGAAGAAGAAGAAGAAGAGAAATAAAACGCGCAACTGCTTCATAATGAAAACGTTCGAACCGTTTCTCATCGGTTGAAAAATAATACGCGTAAACCACGAGGTTATTACCTCCGACAGACGCGTCTTAACCACTACTTCTCTTCTCTTAAGTCTTAACCATCGTTAATAATTATCGGTGTCAGACGTAGCCTCTTTCACGAAGATCCAAATTCGAAAGGGGGTTGTGGGCGCGAGGCCGCGTTCGAGTTATCGGCACATCTGTCCCGTAAATGGGCCCAGAATTTATGGCCCGGGCCAACACGCGCCCGAAATCATTACCTCCACCCGGGCCAGGATATTTATACGTACGACCTTGGCAGCTCTCCACACCCTGTCATTACCTACGCGTGTTCAAAGGTTGCCGAGGTGCACGCGTTCATCTTCGCGTCTCTTCGAATCTTTAAGATTTCTTTTCTCTTTTTTTTCAATCTCTCAGAAAATAGAAACGAATCTAACGAACGTGCGCGATCCGAGAATCGATCCTTGATTGATTTTCACCGTGTAACGATTATCTATTACGTTATATTTTGATAATGAAATTAAAATGAAATAATCGAGAGAATAAAGGGATGCAATGGATACATTGAACGTACGTATAATTTCACCATAATTTCTTTTATCGTGTCCGGCAGAGTATAGCGTGTCATTGATCGAACGAATGAATAAAGGAACGGCATAATGCTCCATCATATCCCCGCGAAAGACGTACTATTCATTGTTCTCCGAAACAATGAATATCAATTGCGTTTATTATTACCGCAACGTGGAAATTAATTTTGCAACACCGGTTATAATATACAGTCTCTTGTTTCGATTTCAATTTCCCGAAATATATTCCCTTCGAATATTCCATAGATGATTCTTCACGATGCTCGATGATTCAATATTTTCTCGAATTTCTCTTGGCTACGAATTTCAACAGCTACGCTCTCCCGCAACAGTTCCATCACCGACCGCTTTATTATTTCTCCATTCAGCGGAGGAAGGAGAGGATCGGTGGAGGATGGGATCTATGGGATAGACAACCCCTTACGCGATGAATAATGGCAGCCGTAACGCGGCGTGCGATCCTGGACAAAGCGAGGCCAACAAGTGTAACGCGTCTTCTGAATACGGCCCATAAGGCCCGTCTGTCCATCTTTCTCCCC
>NW_006263304.1:545129-551144 GCF_000469605.1 Apis dorsata | reverse complement strand
TTCGAAAAAAAAAAAAAAAAAAAGTAGTCGCCCGTCTCTGAACACCGTATAATAGTCGGTTAATGATCATCGTTGAATACACACGCCGTGAATCGCCGTGTGATCATCGTCTCTCGCTCCTTTTTTCCTCGTTACACTTCGACTCTCTCCCTCCCTTTCGTATCCTCGTTCCACGTACCGTGATCGTCGAGTTCCTTCCTCGTCCATGTTCTTCCCCAGGCCTCCTACGGTTTCTCCACATTCTTTCTCTCTTTCTCCCTCTTCTTCTTCTTCTTCTTCTTCTTCTTTTTTTTCTTTTCTTTTACCCGGTCGTCCGGTTTAAAAAACCGCGTGATTTATTATCAGGGCGCCAGACAGGTGGACCTGTTTCTATTCGGTCGCGTAAGCACGCGCATAATGGACACCTTGAAGAGGATCAAACGCGAGATTCCACTCGACTTACTTATAGAGGCGGCTAATCGGTCGACAATCAGCTCGCCACGGA
Source organism: Apis dorsata (assembly GCF_000469605.1). Classification (NCBI taxonomy): domain Eukaryota; kingdom Metazoa; phylum Arthropoda; class Insecta; order Hymenoptera; family Apidae; genus Apis; species Apis dorsata. The sequence continues at coordinate 550,660 of NW_006263304.1, read as the reverse complement.
AGTCCACTCGAGCATGCGAATAATCGAGTGTAATCGATGTTCCTTCCACCGGATCATCGTGTAATCTCTCTTTTGAGAGAGAGAGAGAGAGAGAGGAAGGTTTAGATAGATCCGAGGATGTAGATCTGTCCGAGTTGGATGAGGCGAGTTAAAAGGAGCGGGTTGAACGGCTTGTTTCGTGAAATTAATAGTAGCTTACTCATTGGACAAATCACCTGGCTGGTGGTTGGTGTCTTGAAATCGCCTATGCTTTACGGATTACGAACTATTAATTATTCGTAACTCTGATTCTTCGTTAAATTTATCAAGTTTAAAATATTTGATTATTGAAATTGTAATTGAGATAGATTTTTAGAAATCGTATCTCAGAAATAGATGGGATTAAGAAAATTGCGCAATTTTTAATTTTTATGCTTTCTTTTTCTTTTCTGTATAGAGTTATCGTAAGTTTAAAAAACGATTAAATTCTTGAGAAATTTTGGCCTCGACGGGAGAGGCCAATGTCTCAATCATCCAAACCAGTCGCCTCGACGTTCCTTCCTCTTTTTCTCTCCCCGTCGATTCTCCGCGTTTTCTTCGACTTTATAATAATTACAACCTGTGTCGGGCACGATGATGTCGTGAGCGGCACGAACAAAGAGGCCTCGCGGCCGACACGTAAGAAATGCCTCTCATTACGGCGAACCACCGACCCTACGCTGTTCCATTAAATAGCACGCGTGCACGTGCTCGTAATTAACTCGTTACTAGCGCTACGGAACCGCTAAACTTTCGAATTATCGTCGAATTAACGTGGCCAGCCATCACGAGCGGAATGGGAAAACAGGGAGCCGAGAAAGCAGAAAAATTTGCTTAAGTTATGCGCATCGATTCACTAATTTAATTATCTTCTAAATATCCATTGTAATTTAATATTTTCGATAAATTTTTTCTATCCTCAATTACGATTTGAAAAAGAATAATTTGGAATAATTTTTCTTAAGGCAAATGTTAATTTCTCGTCCCATCCCGATCTCTTTTTGAATAATTACGGGATAGTTTTATTTAACGGGGAATAATTTTATTTATTTATTTTTTTTTTATTTATTTAAAATCGCGAACGTTTATTCGAGGAGAAAGTTTTTTTTTCTTTTCTACTGAAAAATTCGTCGTGGGCGATTTCACCGTCGTGGAATCGATACTACCTCCCCTCGATCTTACGGGGTCATCGGTCGGCGCGAAACTCTTGGCCTTCTTAATTCACGATTTACGCAATCCGCTTTCGTAACGGTGCCCCGTACATCTGCCACCCACACGCCTTGGGACAGAAATTATCCTAATGACGGTCGAGGGCTGTTTATAACCGCGTAAATTGATTCCAGCGCCTTGTGGTTTCAGCCCGCTTACACCTTCGAGCAGTCAATCACTCCGCCGACTTCCCTTGAAAATTCCACCTCCCAGTTACCGCGAAACACCAGACCAGTACCATAACTCCCTTTGGACACACCTCTAGCCGTGGCTCTAGGAGGGGTGAACGAAACGAACTGCAATCCCGAATCGCCATTCGAATAGCAGCTACCGCCTCCTCGACATCGCGTTTATCGCGTTTACCCTCGGGTAATATTCACCTTGATACTTTACTTTTTACGAATAATTCACGTTTCCCATTTCCATCACGATTTTTAAAAATCGTGAATAGAATGAAATCTATCGAATCTAGGAGAAATATAAATAGGCAAATTTGAAAGATCTGTATCTCATAAAGAAAGAATATCAAACGATTCAATTGACAGAACAATGGTAAAACGAAAGATCGAAAGATCCGGCTTATAAACCAGAAACTCCCCCCTCCCCTCCCTTAGCTAACGCAACATTGTTCCATAATTAAGACGCCAATCCGGTATCTCCAAATCCGTGTACCCAGTGTACTCTACTCTCGAATTTCGTAACCGAAACTTTGTGTTAACGATCGATCGAGTATATATATATATATACCCGCGACTTTCCATGAAACACGATGGAGAAAGAAAATCTGTGGAGAACAACGGTGACCTTTTTGGTGGTAGCACGTCGACAAGCGAGGCAGGATAATTAAATCGCGTACACGAATGTGCGAGACGGTATCGGGCACCGGTATCTCCAATGCCAATACGCTCGGGTTAAGTGGACCGTTCAGCGTGGCAACAATTGCTGCGAGACACGCGCGTTTCAATCGTTGCCTCTCGTTTCGTTGATCCACTCATGAGATCGATACCTGGTAGGTAACGCGCGATCGATCAACTTCAACGCGCGACGATTGAAAATTCAAGCATCGTGTGTTGTTGTACACCGTGTGCGCAACGTCCACCCCACGTGAGTTTCTGTTAAATCGACGCTCGAATCGATTAACCCTCCCTCTCGAGATTTATGACGTATCGATTTTGCGTTAGAAAGTGTTTTCAATTTGAATTTCATCTTAGCGTTGATAATCTGGATAAATCAGGAGAGATAGAATTTATTTACTTACATTGTCTAAATTCCAATCAAAAAATTGTTATATTAACCCTCTCTCTTGGGATTTGTGACGTATCGATTTTGCGTTAGAAAGTGTTTCCAATTTGAATTTTATCTTAGCGTTGATAATTTGGATAAATCGGCAGAGATGGAATTTATTTACTTATAGTGTCCGAATTCGAATGAAAAAATTGTTATATTAACCCTCTCTCTTGGGATTTGTGACGTATCGATTTTGCGTTAGAAAGTGTTTCCAATTTGAATTTTATCTTAGCGTTGATAATTTGGATAAATCGGCAGAGATGGAATTTATTTACTTATAGTGTCCGAATTCGAATGAAAAAATTGTTATATTAACCCTCTCTCTTGGGATTTGTGACGTATCGATTTTGCGTTAGAAAGTGTTTCCAATTTGAATTTTATCTTAGCGTTGATAATTTGGATAAATCGGCAGAGATGGAATTTATTTACTTATAGTGTCCGAATTCGAATGAAAAAATTGTTATATTAACCCTCTCTCTTGGGATTTGTGACGTATCGATTTTGCGTTAGAAAGTGTTTCCAATTTGAATTTTATCTTAGCGTTGATAATTTGGATAAATCGGCAGAGATGGAATTTATTTACTTATAGTGTCCGAATTCGAATGAAAAAATTGTTATATTAACCCTCTCTCTTGGGATTTGTGACGTATCGATTTTGCGTTAGAAAGTGTTTCCAATTTGAATTTTATCTTAGCGTTGATAATTTGGATAAATCGGCAGAGATGGAATTTATTTACTTATAGTGTCCGAATTCGAATGAAAAAATTGTTATATTAACCCTCTCTCTTGGGATTTGTGACGTATCGATTTTGCGTTAGAAAGTGTTTCCAATTTGAATTTTATCTTAGCGTTGATAATTTGGATAAATCGGCAGAGATGGAATTTATTTACTTATAGTGTCCGAATTCGAATGAAAAAATTGTTATATTAACCCTCTCTCTTGGGATTTATGACGTATCGATCTTGCGTTAGAAAGTGTTTCCAATTTGAATTTCATCTTAGCGTTGATAATCTGGATAAATCAGGAAAGATGGAATTTATTTATTTACATTGTCCAAATTTGAATAAAAAAATTGTTATATTAACCCTCTCTCTTGGAATTTATGACGTATCGATCTTGCGTTAGAAAATGTTTCCAATTTGAAATTCATTTTAATAAAATCTGGATAAATCGGGAGAGATGGAATCTATTTACTTACACTGTCCGAATTCGAATCAAAAAATTGTTGTTTATTAAACGATGCACTAAAAAAAAAAAAAGAAAAATATCTTTAGATTTATTTTTAATGTCGATGAACATCATGTTTCAGTGTGGTCGTATTGAGAAAGCTTTGTAACATCTGAAAAGGAAAAATTGGCACGCGTGCTCGCCCTTAGCTGCCAATAGATCCGGCTAAATGGAGCGTTCATAGAGCTGCCTCATTCGACTCGGTGGCCAAGCGAACTCGTGCGCGAGATGTCGAATGATCGATCAATTCCGTGGCGCCGTACCTGTTTCTGGCGCACAAAGAAAAGCCGGCTTATCGCTACGACACGACACAATGACCCGGTGACAGCGGCCGATTTTAGCCGAACACTATTTATACTGTAACATACCGTATCTGATATCGTTCCTCTCTCTCTCTCTTTCTTGTTTTTCATCGTATACACGTAGCAACTCTTTCTCTATAACACGGAACATTGAACGTTCAGTTTACGTTCCTCTTCGTGGAAGATTTCTCTCAAAAAATTTTTGGATCGATGAGATTTTGATTCGAGAAGAATTTCGTGATCGCAATTTTCTTTCATGTAAAAATTGAAAAATTCTTCTTAAACGTGTACCATCATATACACGTTTAAAATTTTTCCTTATCTCGTCAAATAATTCTAATCTATTAATCTCAAAGTAAAATTCGTTAAGATTAATTTTCCTCTACTATCTATTTACCATCACAGTCTCTCAAAAGAAAAGGAAATAAAAAATGGTAATATTACAGCACAACGATGCTTCCATTATCTTGTCCTTTTCTCTTAATACGATTCGTGAGTTCACAACGACTCGCATTAAGCTTCTATCGAATCGATAGCCGGGGATACTGAAAAAGATAGTCGAATATATGTATGATATATCGCACTCTTGTCGCAGCAGTACACGAGCCATGTATCCAGATAAATAAGACACGTTTAACCGGCTGAGAGACGAGTTGACTCGTGTTTCGCGCGTGTGATGTTTGTAGTTTACCAGAGTACTGTTTCAACGAGCCGTCGTTGATGGGTTCATTTGCAATTCCCGCAAATTTTTTTCGACCCAGATCAGGGTTGTGGCCGTTTTATCCGCGTATATAACTTGTACGACTCCGCCAACCATTTCAACCTTTATGTTACGACGTTTCTTTCTTCGCTTTCGGACTGGTTCGGATCGGTGGAAAGACTATTTCTGCTCGCGCGCCAACCGTATTACGACTCTCGTTCGATTTAACACGCTTCGCAGAGTTATACTTGGCGGTAAGAGGTAATAAGGTTAAACCGACTACTTTGTTCGATACGCTATACTGCGTGTTAACTTGCAACTCGAATAACGTACACCATTTTATTTCAGTAATCGTTGGCTGGACTCTACTTACGTTAACCGTTTCGGATAAAGAAAGAGGCCTTCTTCCACCACCACACGGAAATTTATAGCGGGCTCATCCTGACCTATTTTTATTATTTTTCTTTTTTTTTTTTACCGTTTTTCTTCGTGAACGGAAGCTCGTCTTCATACCGTTTAAAGTACCGCTAAGGAACACATCCGGCCCGCAAAAAGATCCTACTTTTAGTGCACGATGCCTCCTTGAAACTCGGTCGAGGTATGCTAGTCGAGGGGGAAGAAATATTAATAAAGATGGGAGGAACTTCCTGGGTGTTCGAATGCAAGATACCGATGGTTATGGGTGGAGTGAACCGTTAACCATCGATGTCGATAATTGACATCCAAGATTCGATCGTCCTTTATGGTATTATATGGCTGCCACAAAAGGGTGGCCTTATTTCCTTCG
>NW_006263304.1:542010-544993 GCF_000469605.1 Apis dorsata | reverse complement strand
TTTTTTTTTTTTCTTTTTTTGAGTCCAATTACAATTTTAGTAGATATTTATAAATATCGATATTTCGTTGTTCACTTTATCGCTTTGTTGATATCTGAATATTTATCACAATGGGTGAGGAAATTTCAAACCGAAGAGAATTTATTAAATATATAAATTGATCGAATATACAAATAGCGTTGGAAAATTATGATATGCAGTAATGTTGTTACTGCACAGCTCGTTGAATACATCATGGATTGTTATGCGCGATATACAACCATGTAGGTAATGCACGTTATGCAATAGCGTTCGACGATAACGGTTCGAATAACGTTTCTAAAATCGTCTCCTGAATCAACGAGGAAGACGATTTCTCTCGAAGAATTTCCTGTTTTTCTTTTTTGCATTTATTTTATATTGTTCGTCTCCTCTTAAGTTACAATTAAATGAAAAATTTCGAGAGAAATCTATTCCTTTTTGACATAATTTCGCTGATTAATTTTGAACGAATTTCGAATAATTATCGTCAATTTATCCCGTATTATCACCTACGTAGTTTCTTGATTTCTTGGTGACTTCGAGGGGATCCTTAAATATTCGGAAGGAAATTTTCTCAACGCGAAAAGAGATCAACGATATCGATAATCCTTCTCACTTTCCAATCTAACTTTCTTTTCCTTTCTAACTTCCTCAAAATTCCTCCTAGAAAACTCTAATCTTAAATACCTTCGAAACACTTACTCATCTTCTTATCATCCCTCAACAATCCAATCTATCTCCGATATCTCAATAGAAAAAAATCGAAAAATCTTTCTCAAAACTTTCCACTTTCCTTCGACTTGGAGCACGAGCCGATTACGAATTCCTCGACGAATAGCCTCTCTCCCTCCCCTCTCCCTTATCTCCCCGTTGGCTCACGGACACCATTCTAACCAGGCAATGATCTATCGGACGAGAGGCATTTTCGTTTTCCCTTCGGTTGAGATTCCTCGGGCGTACGGGTTTCTCGATAGCCGGTAGCGACTCGACGAGGCCGGTCCGGATCCTGGCTACGTTATAAATCGATAAAGTTCAGATCGGTGCGACGTATCTCGACCGGTTCGAGCCATTGGAGCGCCTCGATTGGCCGGCGCGAAATCCCGCAGACCGGACAGCCGTCCGGGGACAGGTTTCACGCGATGGGTGACACACCGGGCTAATTTATCGCACCTGGATAATTATCTCGCTGTCTACCGGCTCCGGTGCACCCTGCCCGTCCAATCAGCAACCGGCACGGGCTACGCTCGCTCCTCCCAACTGTCGCGGGTCACCAGAGAGCGACCGACCGACAAGAATGTGCAACGGCCAACACTCATCGCGCGGCGATTGCGACACCTTGCCAAACCCCGTAAATCGAATCGCCCCCGTATGCCTTGCCGCTCAGCTTGATGTATCGATCGTTGCCCTGCCGCGGGATTAAGCGATTCGTGACGATTAATCGATCGAGATCCCCGCGGATCGTGCTGCGGCGTCGTTGGCGCGTGTCGCGGATCGTTTCATAGGTGTGAACGAGACAGTCGAGCGTTTGGACAAAGTTTTCCTTAAAGGTCGAGCAAGTTTTTCTTTTTCTTTTTAGAAAGATTATAGTAAAAATTAGTAGTTCATTTCATAATAGTGAAATGAAATTTTATTTCGTAATGCAAATTGTAATGCAAAAAGTTGGATTAGATTCTTTGAAAGCAAGATGCTTACAGTGGAACAAGATCAGCACGCTAAGAGGGATTACTTTTGAGGGCAATTTTATATACTGTATATTGCGTTATCTCAATAGAGGAATAATTCGCGGATAAAGGAAGGGATGTAAATCCTTCTTCTCGATAAAAAAGTAAAGACGTCATATCTTAAAGTATATCCCCGTGGCAAAATTAACTCGATTCTTCTGTTAACCAGAAAAGCATTATAATGCACCGGAGAGGTCTATCTCGCAGAGGACAAGGAAACATCGGTGGTTTAATGTCACAATAGGAATTTCGAGACGCCCGTCTTATGCCCGAGACGTATTCGCCAACTATGACATAACCAGCACTTTTCTATTAACATCTAAACGAGCTATTCACACGGGCGAACTTCTCGAGCGGCGGAGGAATCGGTTTTGTGCTCTCGGGACGAGATTACGGGAGGGGAGAATTCTCGTAGCTCAGGGCCGGCTTCATCGTCTTTCATGCATCTTTCAGTCCTTTCCTTTTCCAGTCCTTTCCTTTTCCAGTCCTTTCCTTTTCCTGTCCTTTCCTATCTCGCTAAATAGTTTATCGTGTCTTTAATATCTCTCAAGGATGTAACCCTTGTGTCAATATTCACAATACACAAAATTCTTATTTGGTTAAGATAAAACTTACAATTTCGTATCTTTCCGTCAAATTATTAGATTTCAAAATGGTATATATATTACTTTAAAAAAGATAATCCTAACACAATTCAATAATTAACGTCGCAGATATCGACACGAAATTTCTTTTCCTTTCATAAACGTTCGAATTCTCTAAACCTCACGACGAAAAATCACCTTCCTCCTATCTCTTTCCATCCTAAATCAACCAACTCAACGAAACACCTCCTCCTTACATTTAAAACGGTCCAAAAGCCAGGCGTTTTCGCCGAAGATAGGAGAAAAACCGACACGACACCGAAATTTCTCCTACGCTGGAAGGAAGATTAGACCGTCCCTGTTCCCTATCCCTCGGGGTCGTAGCGCTTGTTCCCGATAGCGAATCTAGTATGTAAATATCCGCGAGGCTCGGCTTTTCGCCTATGCCTCGTGTCGTCCGATCGAGCGGCCGAATGGTAAATGTTAGACTACACGCAGACTCGGTTGCGCTTGTATACGAGAGCGTTCATATGGCGCGGATCTATGCAAATAACGACACGTGGGCGGTCGGTGTACGAGCTTGAATGAACCCTTGCGCCACGCGGAGTGAATGGATTTGCGTGGCGTTTAACGACCGCGACGAGTTTCGCTTGTATC
>NW_006263304.1:541627-542001 GCF_000469605.1 Apis dorsata | reverse complement strand
CCGCCACTACCGGAAGTCTTCCGTCTCTCCTCGTGTACAGGTGTGGCTGTCGATCGGCTCGCCGCCACGTAGGACCTCTGCCTCCTCCATTTCTTATCAAACCTATTCCCATAATCTTCTTATAAATTTTACAGATCCAATCTGTTCGAGGCAAGGACAGATTTTCATTTTTCCTCTCTTTTTTTTGGAAAAACGTAGACGTTTTCTCTCGATCTCATCCCTAGGCATTAAAAGCCAATGATCTAATCCGACTTAATATACCACTTCCACTCGATTAAATCGGAACAAGCGAGGAACGCCGGCTTCGAGAAACCTGCCCTTTCTACCAGATCACGCTCATCACCGTGAATTAATCCGACGTTAAGGAGACGAGC
>NW_006263304.1:541258-541591 GCF_000469605.1 Apis dorsata | reverse complement strand
CGGTCAAAATACGAGGCCGACGAAACAGGTAGCCCTCGACGCTTTCACGCCGGCATCGTTCCATCGCCTCGACACAGGCGCGAGAGAATGAAAAGTACGATATAAAGTGAGGCCAATCGGTTCGGTTCACCGGTCTCGAACCGGTGCTAATCACTGTCCCTGTCCAAAGAGATATATATATATATATGTATACCTGCAGCATCCTGGTATTCATCGAATCGTGACCATCGGATTTTTCACCTATGAGTATCCCTATGCCACCTGCCACGACGCAGAAGGATCGTGGTCGCACGCGATCAAGGAGAGGACGATCGAGGCCGAGCACAATGGGAA
>NW_006263304.1:535230-541030 GCF_000469605.1 Apis dorsata | reverse complement strand
GGAGACGAAAAGGGAGGAGAGAGAGAGAGAGAGAGAGAGAGAGAGGCGTGGGCGAGGGCTTTTGTAACGGTAAATTACCGCACGAAAAGGTGGTAAAAAGAGGACGTAGTGGCGGGAAGGAAAGGACAGGGTGGAGGAGGCGCTGATTTGAATATCGACGTTGAAGAACAGTGAAGGATCACGAGGCGTGGGCTACGAGCACGGTGCGCTATATGGCTGCACCTTACGATCCGTCTTCCTTCTCCTACCTCAGCAAGATCGGGGCCGCTCGCGCGACCGCGAGATTTAATGCAGTCACACGTGCTTTCGTAACGGTAAATCCAGCACCGCTGGAAAACGATACGGAGCCGGAGAATGTCCATCGGTGCTGTTGGCGTACAAGAAAAAGCCGGATAATACGGGAGGTAATTTGCGATGGGGAGCCAAGGGTGGACAATATTAATACCGTAAGGCGAAACGGGCTTTCTACGGGGCCGTAAAACCTGTATACGCGTTACTTTGCGTCGTTCTCTCTCTCTTTCTCTCTCTCTCTCTCTCTCTCTATGTATACATATATATATATGTGTGTATGCGCGCGAAAGGCTCCCGGTTTTAATTAATTGATCAATAATTTCGTTATTTATCGCCGGGTTCGAGCTTCCGCCGTTCGAGGAAATTGCTTCATTGGCCGGGTACAGAGGGTTGTAAAGTAACCGCTCGGTTGCTCGTGGTACGAGACGTTGTGTTTTACCACGAGGCTCGCAAAAACCCAACGACTAATGGTTCATCGTGAGAATTAACTCTCTCTTCGGGAGAGTTGAGGATTCGCATGCTGGGAATCGATTATTAATCGTTAGCATATTAATGAGCTCGAGATTTAAATTACGATATCAAATAATAATACACCGTGATGTTAATAGATTCTTAACTAAGAACTATCCATCCGTAATAAATTATTTTTGTCCGTTTAATTCTATGTTATATAATTAAGAAAAATAATTTGACGAGTAATCTTTAAAAATTTTTTCCCAATCTTTTTCGAAAGGAGATTTCGACGAGCAAAAACAGGAGGCATTACCGATTGTCGCTCGGTCAGGTGTTAACAACGTTTACTTATGAGCATGGAATCCACGATATCCAACGTTTACATAGCGGAGAGTGTAGGATTCGCCTGCGTCGGAACCAGCCACGCGAGATATTCCGCACGCACGGCGTGCTCGCATCTGAATGCAGTAAGCGCGCATACATTAGAAGGCGCATTGGTAGATGCAGAGAAAAAGAGAAAAAGAGATGCAACGAGGAGTGACTAACAGCGGCGGTGTTTCCAACGACGGTAATCTAATCGATGCCCCACGAATTGGCCGTGATCGTCCATCTTCGAATCGTAAGAATCGAACAGAAGACAAAATTGGAGCGCAAAGGTTATTCTCTGACGAAACCTGTTCAAGATACCTGTAACACTGTATTTTCTTCTTTCTTTTAATAGCGATTAATTTTTCTATAGAAATAAGTAGAGAAGAAATTTATCTTGGAAAGACGAACAAATGATAAGGATAAACCGATGCAATTGCTTTCTTAATTGCGTCTGTTACGTATCATCTACCACGTTATTTATTTGTTTATACATCGTAAAGACAAAATAATGGTAACAACCGATACTAGTTTCAAGTTTAATATACTTAGTTCTCGGCACCGAGTCAATTATCAACTTGTCACTCAATCCTTCCAACTCGATATCTTTGCACAAACTTCCTGGAAAAAAAAACGATATACATAAACTTACAATCCTCCTTCAGATAACGTTTATCTCCGTATAATAAAATAAATAAACCGACAAATAAAAACAGGTAACAAAACTTTGCCTCCCTCGAACGCCCGAGCGAAGAAACTCCGAAACTCGATAAAAAGTCAAAGAAAACGGGAAAAAACGGCTTCGATCGATTTACCTATCGTCCCTAAAAATCAGCGTAGCGAACGCGCGCGTCGATTCGTCCGAATTTTACGCGGCAACGATCGATCCGTGGGGCAACGGCAAATAAACAAGGAAGAAAGGTGATCAACGCAGGGATCAGCATAAATCCGAATGATAATGCGCGCTTCCACCACGATACACGGGGCAGATAAGGGCCGGCGCGCATGCGTTGTTAAACGCGCGGCGGCCACGGGTCCAGGTGTCATTCGAGCCGGTATTCGTCGTCGGTGTCCTGCAGGATCCATCCTTCCTCTTCCTCCTCCCCTCCCCTGCCTCCTCTTCTCTCCACAATGTGTTTACAACGGCGACGACACCTCCGGTTTGCGCCTTGGTGCATCGTCTCGGGTTACGTCCGCGCGTGCTCCAACCCGCGAATTATTCGCGACACGTGCAGATTATCACCACCTTCCTGGCACCGTTTTCCCTCCGGCAGGAACGTATCCGTCGAGGCATTGAAGATTGGATCGAATGTCCTCGACGAGGCATTCTCGGTACGCGGCCGATTCCCGCTCCTCTTATCTGCAACTCTCCCTCTCTCTCTCACGCACACTCAGGGCTGGAGCATTTCAGATGCATTTATGCGCGCATGCACCGCCCGATCCACCGCCACTCTGACAGGTCTAGATCGTTATATCGGATCAATTACAATGTACACGGTTCGAGAACACGGATCGCGATTCGTTCGATTCGTGTACCGGAGGGAGTTTTGTTCAATTATATCTATCCCCGGCGAGGGGAAACGGTAATGGGCGCGAGATTAATGTAAGAGGGATCCCGGGGACAACGGGATCTGGATGTTCGCGTGCCTCTATTCGCGGTTCGAGATTTTGAAACTGGATCGTTAGATGCCGGATATATTTGAGACAAAATATTGATTTCGCTTTGGATCTTGCGTGCTCGATGACGATTATCTTGATTAAAGGATAGGGATTAGAGGAAGTTGGAGGTTACTACTCGAATTCGAGTAGAGGGACGAGATCGACGTTTGAGTTTAGATGAAATGTTTCAACGAGTTTGAATCGAGTTGTTTGTGCTTTTTTTTTTTAATGATACGATAATCTGACTTGACGTTGCATCCGATGCATTCTACGTTTTATTAATTTCGTTTCTTCTTCTCTTCCTCCTTTTGCATTTTACCGTAACGAAACGCGACGCGGCCGACGAAAACGTGCAACGGCACAATTTTCTTGTGCGCAATTTTGCACGTTTGCGCGTCGACGTGGCGACGATGACGTCGAGGACAAGGTGAAATCGAGAAGGGATAGCCCGAGCACGTACGCATATCAACAGATTAAATTGCTCAGGAATCTTCAACGTTGCTGGACATCGGTATCAGCGGATCGTTCCACTGACGTTCTTCGTCACTCGATAATAACTGTGATAAATATTTGCTTACGACGAACCATTCGTAATTATCATTCACCTGTATCCTCTGATCGATCGTGAAGCACAAGATTTCAAGAGTTTTTACGATCTAGAAGAAAATCACGCTAACTCCAGAGACGAAATTTTGCTATCTAGAACTTAAAATTAAAGAAATAGGAATACACCGTACGAGAAACTATGATTTATCACACAAAAGAGAATAAAATAGATAACGAATTCTTATTTTCTGTTCTGGAGGAAAAGAAATCTTCTAGAAGAAACGCGAAGAAGACAATAAACATCTCGCTATCTCAACTCCGTAGCCAGAAAAGCCAGCGAACAAGATGGTCTTACGAAATCGCGGCCGATAACGATTCCGCTCAGCGAGTAACGACAATATCGTAATGGAAATCGATATCGGGAACAAGCCGATCGCTACTCGTTACCGGCTCTTTTTACGGACGAATTTACGACACCCGGTAAAAAGAAGAATTTCGAAAGTTTCGAGCCGGGTGACCGGGTTCCAATCCCCGTTTTCAATCGGCGTTAAGGCTAAAACCTTGCCGCGGAGCATAAATCGCAATCTTCATTGCGCTTAGTTTATTAGAAATTCAATTCCATCCAGGTTGAATTGGCCGATCGTGTAAAACGATCGGTCGACACACGCGTATCAACCGCGTTTATATAGCTTCTGGAACCGCGCTCCAACCGTCTGATTTCTATGCAACGATCGATAGATAACAAAACGATGTAATAACAGCCATATTGTCGGGACCGTTCGACCGTATCCTTCGCATTCTTTTCACCGCGTTATAAGCGGCCGCGCTTATATCTGTGTGCCAAGTGGAAAATTATGATCGATCTCCGCCATCACCCGTTTCGTATTATCGTTCGATATGAATATATATGTGTATATTGGAAAACAATGGCGTTCGATGAGGGCGAGATATTTAAAACGCGCGGTGCTCCCTTTCAGCGAGGTGGAGAATCGGGTCTGGGTCAACGGTGCTTCGATCCCTTCCTGTTTTCGTGGCTTATCGGAGCGGAGTCAAGGCTGACACGCTACCCGGAAACCCGAACCTGAACCGCACACGATCGACAAGATATCGCAGGCCTCGTATTATTCGGCGCGACGGGCATTGACTGCACGACAAGAAAGTGTGCTCCAAAAATAGCGTTTCTCTCTGCCCGTCCAAAATTTCGTCGAAATTTTTCGCTTCACGTTTTTTTATTATTTGGAAAAATAAATAAAAGTCGCGACGCTTGTGCTCGAAGAATAAAGAAATAATCAAACGAGGAATCACCGCGCTCGTCTCAATGCGATAAAATGTTTCCAAAATAATATTAATACACGATCTATATTAAAAACTAAATCCCAAAATTTGAAAAAAATTCTTCTTTTGCTTTCTTTTCAACGATAATTCATTAAATTTGTAGATTTTATAAATTATTTGTTGAATTCACGAAGAAGGATTGTTCCGTTTTTCCTATCAAGGATTTGCACTTGGAAGCCTTGAACAAGCTCGAACGCAACGTTATTATTATTATCACGCAATTGCTGCGTCCGATCAAAAGCGATCGTGAAACAAGTTTCCAAGTCGATGCATAAGGTTGCTCTATCATCTCAAGAAGGAACTTGGATTTCACGTAAAAACCAAGCTTGAAATCGGTTATCCTTTACAACAGGATGGGAAGATCGATCCCCGACAGAAAGATTTCACGGACGTCTCGTCGGGTCCTGTTAGAGGATCCTCCACGATTATTTATCGCATCTTCGAGACAGTTTTAAGACAGGAAGGAAGTGAAATGCAATTTACGCGTGAATCGACGAAATTATCAATTTTCAGTTTCTAGATTGAATAAAAAATTATTCGAGAGCAAAAAAACAACGTTGTTGTGGTAGAATTAACAAGATTTTTGATTAGTGCTGCCTTTTTTCCTGCTATTTCAATTCTTTTTAAATTTCCTCTGAAAAATCAATTCTATCCGTGAAAAAAAAAAAAAAAAGAAAAAGAAAACGTAAAAAGATTCATTCATAAGATATTCTTGGCGCAAATTTTTCTCTACTATACTCGCATAAATAGATTTATCGAAAGATTTATTCGATGACATCATCATCGCCGTCGTCTTCGTCGTCCTCGTCGTCGTCGTCATCGCCGAGTACAGTCGCCCCTTCCGGTAGCCAAAGAGCGGCTAGACAGTCTCTGGCCTCCTTGTATGTAAAATCGTTGTTGTATTCAACGAATGAATGCATGATGGCGCATAATGGGCGAGGCTCGCGCGCTATTGCCATAAACCACGATCGTCCTACACGTCCCCACCTGTCGAGGAGACCCAGTGCCGAGGGCGATCGAAGATCAGTTGCAAAATAGCCGGCCCTGAAGCCTGGCAAAAATTGAAAACGAAAGGCGAGCGAGCAAGGCTTTCTTCCACGAACCTTCCACCACCTTCTAAGGTTTCTTCGTTGCACCTGAATCATTCGCG
>NW_006263304.1:532202-535055 GCF_000469605.1 Apis dorsata | reverse complement strand
TTTTTCCCCTCCCCCCTCCCCTTCGTTCCCAACCACTGCCATAACGGATATGCGCGGGTACAACAGCCGAGAGTGAAAAGTCAACGAGCTCGTTAATTTAATTTACTTCGATGCCCGAGTAATTCTATCACCGTTCACAACTATGATGCTGATTTATACCGTCTCGCGATTGTTTTATCGCAGCTTTTAATGCTTGTGCGGATTTCTAAAGGGCATAGCAATTAATTTCGCCTCGTTTCCGGGACAGAGAATATTATACGATATTATTACGTAGCTCGACATTGAAGAAAGAATTTAATAATGATTAGAGATAAATCTCTGTAAATGATCGTGATAGATATTTTTCTTTTTTTTCGTGGTACACGATCGGAAACCAATTCGACACCCAAGGGACTAAAACTGTCATCTTTAATGGCCAATTTGAAATTCACCGTTAATCATTTTAACCTCGCCGTATATACACCGTCAAGAAACTTCACACCTCCACCACGTTGTTTTCCTCCTTCACATCTATGTATATATATATATATACATAGACACACAAGTTAGGTTTTTGAAATTCTAATGGGCCTTTGAATTTTTGCCACTCGCTGCGCCACTCGAGGAAGCCCATTAGTCTTTCAATTATTTTCGCTGCCCACTTCCACCGAAGCAACGTTTTGCAATTTAATTCGAATTCTCTCTTTCTCCTTCCCTCTCCTCTCTCTTCCCCCCTCATCGTGCCACGGTTTATCGACGAGCACGCGTTCCATCAACATATTCAATGGTCTATTAGCTCCGTCACGCTCGAGACGGACGAACCGTGACCTCGGTTCGAGTATAGAGGGCAGAGAAGAGCAGAGCAGAGAGGGGCACCCACACTCCATTATCGATGTATCGTCGATAAGCGCATAACCCGCAGAGACGACGGGGCGCCCGAGCCCCGGTCAGATCGCAAAAACAATAGCCCTGGAAACCGGTCGCAAAGTCATCTTCCGAAATTGGCAGGTGCCTTCCAACGCTCTTCTCCTCTCCTCGAGATCCCGCTGTTACCCTTCTCCCCTCCTCCCTTTTCTCCATCCAACCCCCCTTGGACTCCGGCTCCCTTCTAGCTAAAATCAATATTTAATCGGGCTTCCAGCTAGCTCGTACCTGTCGGCCAGGTGCGAAAACCGTGGAGGCACTGTTTCAAACCGATCGTGTAACGATCCACCGCCGTGGGGTATCTTGGAAATTTCTTTTGTCTTCGGCGATCTTTCGACGGATCGGCCGCGATAACGATCGTTTCGAAATAAGGAGAAGATTGGCCGATCTATCTTACGAGGATCCTCGAATGAGTTGACTTCTCCCAAATTTGGCGCCTCCCATCTTTCCCACCCTCGAGACGTTCCGCCTTGATCCCTCTCCTCTCCCCTCCCTCCTGGTTCTTTAACACGAAGTTAATGGAATTTTGACGGAGGATGTTTGGACGAGCGAACGTGTTATTCAGGTATTTCTGGAAGATCGTTATGCCGGTTATTTCTTTCTTTTTTTAAAAATAAATCTTCGATTAAAATTGGCACCCATCCATCCATCCATCCATCCATCCATCCATTCGTCCGTCCCTTCATCGTCAATCTTCCTCTCGAAGCATACATCGCGTACGCGCATCCCATAAATATGTTAATCGTTTATTAAACAAACGAACGTATGAATTCTACTCGGTCGAAGGCGATGCAATTTCGAAATTTCACCCGCTACGTTTCAGAGAAGAGAATTTTCGTTTTAATCGGTCGAGAAAAATGGGAGAGGGATATTTGTAACCAGAAATCGCGTTGTCAAAAATTAATGAAAAGAAAAAGAAGAAGAAAAAGAAGAGGAGGAGGAGGAGGAGGAAGAAGAAAGAGTCGGTACGGTAGTCGTATTGAAACGGTACACTTAGGCGCGCATTAGTCAAACAATTAAGAGTTTATAATGGCACGTCACATAAATAACGCGGTGCAACGGAACCAGGGAGGCGAGATGCGCTTGTATCCCTCCACGTGATGCAATGGATCACGTTAATGGAATACACGCGTACCCGTGCCCCATGCATATATGCATGTGTGTACAAGGATTCGCGACGTAGCACGCGTTCACGGGGTTCGATTCACGTAGGGGCGAGCGTGCTAATAAATAATGCGTGGGCGTTTCCATTTCCTTCCACCAGGCCGCTTTTCAATCACGTTGGCCGTGACAGTGACACGTTTTCATCGTCACCTCGTTTCATCGAAGCGAGAAAGTAATTTTACCAGTGGCAAATGGCAAAAGTTGCGATACAGATTTTTTTTTAACAATGATAACAGTAATTTTTCAAATTTTAATCCATCGAAATATTGCAACTGTGTTACGAGTAAAATTTATTCACGATAAACATTTATTCAAATATGATACTCCTTTCGAAAAAGAAGATATTTTAGGTAAATAAATCTAAGAGAAGGAGAAAAGTTGAAAACATTCCCCTCCGCGCGGAAGATCATCAATTTCCAACGAATCCCCAAATTCCATTTCCACAAATCGAAGGGAGGAAGATTCGAAGCGTTTGGGAATACACGAATCGAATACACTCGCCGTTAAAACAATTTCCGGATAAACGGCGTCCGAAAGGAGCAATTGGTGGCCGGCGAAGTAGAAAATCTCGTTGGCTGGATTCCATTCCGTTCCGCGTTGGCTCGCGGGCCCGTTTCGTCGGGGTTCGTTGACCGCCCGTTCGATGCGCGCTCGCCTTCCAAAAAACCGGTAATCAAAGAGATTATAGTGGGCTCTCGTTCCACCCGTGATCGTGATCGATGAATTACGATTTTCGATGATTCCCGGTAATCCGCGCGAGCTCTCCCATCATCCCTACTACGGCAT
>NW_006263304.1:521203-531994 GCF_000469605.1 Apis dorsata | reverse complement strand
CCCGGGATTCTCCCTCTCTCTCTCTCTCTCCAAGCCGAAACGGAGAGGAAAAAACCTCTTTCTCGAGGATACGTAAATACACGACCCCCTCCTCACTCCCTTTTTTCTGTCCTTGTGGCCAGCACCCCGCACAATAACGGTGACGATTATCACGCGCGTTCAAAGCCCGCGATATAAATTGTCAGCGGAAGTAATTAGTGTCCCCCGGCTCGTTGCGCCCTTGAGTAATTAGCAATTAAGCGGCGCGTAATTGCCTAATTCCTGCCCGTCATCCGACCACGGGCCCCGTCCCCGATAAGATCGCCGGCCAGCCTCCTCCGGGGCAATCGTTAAATGTGTATATGTGTATATCTGCTGGTCGATTTCTCCGTGGGCCCCTCCCTCCCTTTATCCGTTCAGCAGGTAGCTGCCAACCGTTTTACTTTATTTTATTTTATTTTATCTTACTTTTTTTCAACCAAAGTGATTCTTAGTCCCGGTTCCCTAAATAAAAATCGATTAGAAAGTGTTGCATCGTTTGAGAAATATTTGTGAGATTTTCTTTTTTCTTTCGCAATTTGTTTCTTCATTTTTCTTATCGATCACTTGAATTCAACAAGAGATCATGGATTAATTTCGATAAAATCGATTGGCGAACGAATGAGTAAAGGAGAATCGAATGTTACTGGAATAAAATTTAACGTTATCTCGGTATAGGCTCGATTAAGATAAAAAAATCGGTATTAAATTATCGAAGTTTAATTTATTTAATTAACCAAGATTCATTCGTCCATGCGATAAACCTTCTTCGTTTCCCTTGACAACGTTGTACGGTACGTATTTATCTGTAGCAACATTCGTTAATGACCGTGATATAATTCCCGACATCAAGGAAGACTCGTGCAGCTATGCAGCTATCCCTTGCTCGCATAATGAGTCGCGTATATTATTCCACGAATTAAATAGAATTTGCGTTCGAGAAATGCTGGCCAGGAACAGAGGAGCAAAGTAACGAATCTTTTCTCCAAATTTTCCTCGTCTCGAGAATTTCGACATCGCTTCTTCTCCCAATTACCTTCTAATCTATCGCGTCGATACCTAATCGCTCGGTAAACACCCTCGATAATCCCTCAACGCCAACTCATTAGTATTCTCGCTAATAGCGGCAAAGTAACACACGGCTAACCGTTGTATCGCCGCTAATATACGGTCTAATACCGATAACGCGGGGTCTAATCGTGGCGATTTACAAGTAAGTGTTATCTGGGAAAAAGAGGCGGGGCACCGGTTGGATTAGGTAAACAGGGAATCACGAAACAACCTCCCTTCTAAAATGTAACAAGCTCGCGAGCGGAGAGAACCTCGTCGCAGATAATTAGCTCGCGATCGTACCCGTGCGTGACAATGAGCCATGAATCAATTTGGTCACGTCACATCAAAGTTGCTCGACCGCTTCGGGCCGTAGATATCAACCGGTTGGCATTTCGCTGCCACGATACCGTGGCTTGTCGCTGCCAGCGATCGACTATCGCGATTAAAGAGTCGTCGAACGCGTTCGCCGGGGGATCGAGCGGATTTAATAACCGATAATCGCGTCGATAACTCGTAGGATCCAAACGAATAACCAACACCGAATTTATGCACGAATATAGGGCCGAGAAAAATAGGTTGGAATCGAGTCACGAGCAAAAACGAAGCAACGAATCGAATCGCTCGAACGGATCTTCGAGCCGGATGAAATTTACACGAAGAATTATCGACAAGCTTCGACGAGATAACTCCATCGATAGATTAACGAGCGATTACGAGTCGGAACCGAGGGTAAAGTGCAAACGAACGATTTAACTCGCGAAAATTTAACTCGATCCATCAATTGTTGTTACATTTTCATCCCTCGATGTATAATAACAGTAAGAGCGTCTTCTTGATATAATCGATAGGATTCCTCGCGAAAAAAGTGAGAAGCCTATACGAAGCAAGGGATATAAAGGATCTATCGTCAAAGCGAGGTAAACGATTTGATAATGCGGTCGAATAACTCGAATTCAAATAACTCGAATTCAAATAACTCGAGCTAATCTAAAGGAGATTTAATAGGAGTGCGCACGGCTCGATCGAGGGTTCAGAACCTCGTTGCGAGGTGCGTAGGCAAGCTCGAACAGACGCACTCTCCATTCACTTGGCGCCACATTCATTCATAGCTGGATCGCGAGCACGGATATCGTTGGACGAACTGGCCGTCGACGTAACGATCGTCGATTGACAATGTCTCGTTGCGTGTACGTGTCACGATCGCTACCGGAATTGCGGGGCTTTATTCTTGTCTCTGTGTGATGGCTGATCGCGTTGGTACTCGGCGCGATTCAACGAGTGGCCGCTAATGCAACGTGCACCGACATTTAATGGCCGGAATAGGGGCACTTAATCATGCTACTGGCAACTATTTAATTATATGGAGTCGGACTTTATAGAAATTTGCGCCGTTAAAACGCGTGATAATAAGGTGTCGAGTAAAAGTAATTGGCGATGTGAGATATATCGCGTTGCGCAGGTGGAGAAGTAAGCTCGATTTTACGAGAAATAATATTACGCTGCGCAAATTTATTATTGCTCGTTGAGAAGATGAAAAGCGAAGCGAAAAGTTTATAAAACTTTATAAAGTGTCGTTTCTTTCGATTCTTTGCTAAATACTTCAAGGAGAAATAACCGTCATAATGTAATTTCGTACGAATCTGCGAACTTCCAATCCTTTTCGATCGTTGCATCACTAGAAATTGAAGATAAAAATAATATAAAACATATCGTAACGCCGCCGATAAGTTTTTCCTATTTAGCCAACGAGGCTCGGCCAGCATCGTCCAAAGGAATATTTACACCGAGGAAAAAGATCATTATGAGTCACCTCATCCTACTATAACCAAGCTCGAGAACCTCGTCCGCATAATTCCATTAAACTCCTCCGTCCCGCGGAACTCGTACATCAAGCTTAGAGATCTATTTCTATAGCCTTATCCGGCTGGCATTATCAATTAACCGAGGAAGGGAGCTCACATAATGGTTGAAATGCTTGGCGTATGACCAGTCTAATTCCTTATCACGCGGAGGTTGACGCCTGAAGCGGAGCCCACTGAACGTTTCTCTTCCCTCTCCCCGAGCGAATTAAGCAAATTATGTCACCTCGATTTATATGCATCCTTGCGCCCCGGCGACGATCCGGTTGCGATCCGCGTATTATTGCACGTTATTTACCCGGGCCACGGCCGCTCTGAAACGCAAGTGGGTGTCAACCGTGCCTTTTTCCCTCCCTCCTTCCCTCGCCACACACCGGCATACCCTTGTTTTACACACCGTTGTTGCCCGTCCCTCTCTTCTGGATCAGTGCTCGCGAGGGAATTCAGAACGCCAGTGCGCCCCGATCCATGCCACGGATAACCTCGCGCACCCGGACACTAACGGCTATCGGCGACCTTTACTTTCCAGATCCTTATTATTTGAACGCAGGTGCCTTTGTTCGCCGGATGGTACCCCGGTGATAGGAATATTCCGCGGCACAATGAGCCCCGGGGCCAACGAATCCTCTCCCTAACGAATCTCCACACACAAAAACCGAGATCTCGCTCGATTAACCAGCGGAATCCAGTGTTTTTCAGCAAATTGGTACCACTCTTGTTAACCGAGATTTCACTCGAGATATATAAAAGGTAGGCTTTGGATAATTGATCGCGGTTCAATACTGTTTCGTATTCGATAAGAAATGGATGGGATTTTTTTTAACGATACGATACTTGCCCTCGTTATTAAATTGGGGATTTGGGATTTTAAGAAAGCTTCCAAGAAAATTATAATAGGCTTGTCGAATCAGGATCGCGAGTAACAAGAAGAATCTTTCGATCGCGCAATTTTAACGCACTAACCAAATCAAAAACCGAATAAAAATTTCGAAGAAGATCGTTAATCGTTAAAAAGCTACGTAACAAAAATATAAAATTTTAAACACACTCTCGATTTAAAAATACGAAATCAAAAACGGAATAAAAATTTCAAAGAAGATCGTAAAAAGAACCAATTTCCTGAATAAAATTTTAAATACACTCTCTGTTTAGAAATACGAAATCGAGATTGAAAACATCGTCGCTTCGTTGGATAACGCGTTTATCGAATTAATTAGCAGAACAACGATTCCCTCGCGTGAATCCTTGCAGCCCACTTGTTGCATCCGGCGCCGCGAGACAAAACGCGTCGAATAAATCGCGGCCGGCTCGCGCATCGATGCCGTTGCGTGTCACCTACGTGGGGATACCTATAATTTAATGTTATAATAACTAGTTGCCGGGGCGCCGCGTGATGCACGTGCATTGTGCGCCGCGACAGAGAGGGGCAAGGTAGGTGAAAGACGGGAACAGCGTGGAGAGAAACTCACCGAGCCGACCGATGATTCACACTTCTCCGACCAGGGGAAGGTGTCACTTGGTTGTATGCATAAGCGCGACTCATTATTGCGGCCTCACCGGGGCCCACGTGCCACCTCGAACGCAGAATGCAAATCGTGAAAGCCGAGAGAGAGAGAGAGAGAGGCCCCCTCTCGATTCGACCTCGAAATCGAGTTTGCGAATAAATCGTGTGGGACAAATGGTTGATTTTCTTCCTTTATTTGGATTTTACGATCGATTGACTTTATAAGCGTAGATTCTTTTATATTGTGAATAAGTACATTGTTGAATTTTCCTGTATGTCGAAATTAAAATTTTTATACGAATTCGAAACTGTCTTTTCTTTTTTTTTTCCATGGACTATTCGAACGATAATTATTCAAGAAAATTATTTCAAGATTCGCTTTGATTTTGAAGAAAATATAACGTAGTAATAATATCTGAGGTGATAGCCGTATAAATCGTGGAATATTGTTAATATAATCGTTAAGGTAGATGGTGGTACGTGTAAGTCGGTCGACGCGGATCGGTAGGGATCCATAACTCGACCGGCACGAGATTTGCGAAGGTGGCAGGAGTCGCACTGTAAACCGTACACCGTAAACTACTCATCATGGTTACCCCGTGTAGGCTGTCGGCCCATTGTCATTATGAAAATGACAGCGTGGTCCGAAGTCAAAGAGTGGTAGTCCCGCACGTACACCTTACCAGACATACTTCATCGTGCGGCATAACTGCAAGAACAAACGTGCCAATAATCTTACACGAATTTCCTTCTTCAACGATCATCCACGAACGGATGTCATTCTGTGTAATTAAAATGATTCACTCGTAACCATAACGTTCCCTGCCAATCTCTTATTAAATCTTACATTTTTTATTACCCGTATCTATCGATATTCCATAACGCGAATATCATAATCATCGCGAAGAAAAAATTGGACTTGAAATATTACTCGAGTGAAAATCGAAGGATTGATCAAATCTAACTAAAACTACAACTCGTTATTACTCGTTCAGAATTCAAGAAAAAAGAAAACAAATTTGCAGGATCCATCGAGGGCGGTTGATGAGAGTGACATTTGAAAAATTATGATCGTAAAGATCGTGGAATTACGATCGCGGTATATACGTGGGAAATGTCAGACGTCAATGTTTACTCATCAACATTAAGTCTCGTTCGCCGGATTGTATATATTAATAGGGAGTTATGGGCAGGACGTGGAGTCACAATTGCGGATCGTGATTCGATACTAGACATATACTTATCACCATTGTTATCCCCCGTGGAGGATGTCATCGGGGTCTATCTAAGGTATCACGATCGGTAGCTATACGTGTATCGCGAATAGACGATTACGATAACTCGGGATACGATAACGATCTCGTTTATGAGCGACTCCCGGGACAGGATCGGCTTATGCGATCCGATCGAGGCAAAAGTCGTGGATCCCCGTGGAAATAAAGGTATTTCACGATCGTGAACCTGGATCACCGAGCTCGCAATCTAATCTCCTTCAACTCGACTGTGGGGACAATCGTTTCGCGTTCTTGGATCGCGATTCCACGGGACACTTGTCGCGATCGATGGTCACGAAGATCGGTAATCTTAATGGGAACACCCACGTGTTAACGGTGGGCCGAGAAGTAGCGGGGAGAAGTGCAGAGAGCGCGCGTACAATCGATTCGACACGCCAGCGGATTCGCTAATTGCAAATTTATAACTGATTTCCGAAGAAATCCGGTGACGGAAGTGACACGTTATTTTAGGTAAGCTGGATTTTATTCGACATTGATACGGTTGTTTAATGTGCTTTGGGAATCCCCGCTACTCCTCGTATTTCAATCTTTTGAAATGAATTAGTAGTCGAGCAAAGTTTTTATCGTGGTAAATAAAAGCACAATGTACTTTTGAAAGATACAACGGATGATGATGAAAACATGGTCGAGGAATATTATTATTCTAAAATATTCCAAACTTGATATTCGTCGTGTATGAAAATTCAGAGTTGAATTCAAAGGCACGATATAGAAAATTTAAGGCGGGAGGAGTTAAGAGAAACGTAATTTAAAATAAAGCAAGGATTACGAGAGGAAGCCATCTCGAAGGCAATATCTCAAAGGGGAGGCAGTTTTTCTCATTAAATTATGCATACAGGCGCAACAGAGTCGTGACGCGAAAAATGTTAATCAACGATAGAAACGTCACGATAATGGCATACCACGAAATTCACGACGCTGTCGTATCAGGTTTGATCGATTAATCTTGTTTTTCCCCCGCGATCATTCTTTTCCCAGTTGAACAGTCCTCGCGATGACAAAACGCGCGCGAGCTCTCGCTTACGATATCGCAAGGCGTGACTCATTCGACGTCTCTTGCTCGACCACGCGTGATTATTTCACGTTTGAAACCACCTCCGCGATGGTAGGCATACGCCGCACTGTCGACATTGCCACTTCTCCTGTTGCACCGGCATTCGAAACGATACCATTGATCGAGCGTCGCTTCGGAACGTCGCTGAAAATTTGTTCCATCTGATAAAAATAAGTCTTCGATCACATCTCTCTCTTTAATTTCGCTCAAACGAACGAGAAGAAAAATAAAAAGTATCGCTTATCCGAGACTTGAGATCGGTCTGTTAACAACATCTTGATTTCAATAAAAATGTAATATCGGAATAATTTTTTTGACAATTAAATTAAAATCAATTTGCGTCAATATTCGATCGATTGTTCTTCTAAAATATAGAAAATTGAGAATACTCGTGACGATGGACACGAGCGAAAAACCTCGTTATAACACAGACTATCTCCAAGTTGTAAAGAAGCATAAAATACGATCTAGGCAATTAGACGTAACATCTCATTACGGATATTTACGAGCGACGTACATCTGTCAGAAGGCATTTGTTGAACGACGATTAATGTTTGGTTTGGAAACAAGAGAGGTATCGCGCGGGATTGAATCGTTCGCGCGAGGAATTCGTAAATCAAAAAGCGAAACATAGAAAAATCCGGTTTTACTGCTTCCTGGCGCCTCACTTGGTCCAGACAATGCGTCACACGCTTGAAACTGACTGAACAAACGTCGAACAATGGCCCGCGCGTTAAGACAATGCGTCGTTAATGCACTCCCCTGTGTTCGTGACAAGATTTTTCGCCTGTATCTACCGGTGAAACCGGGATTCGAGCGAAGACGACGGTTGTACCCAAGTTTCTAGACCCGGTTACAGGTTTCGATCTCGTCCACAGTCGGAAAAAGTCGGATTCTGCGAGCAGGAGGAGGAGCACTTCCGTAATTGTGTCCTATAATTAGGAAGCTTAATGAGCTGCTTGCCTCCTCGTGAACTTGTCCCAGGGGTTAATAGACATTTACACACCGTAGAACGAGAGATGGTGGATTGGTAAGGTGGATCGAAGTGTGAAAGAAAGCGCAAGAAATTTTTTTTTCTTTTTTTTTTTTTTCTAAATCATCGTATAATATTTAATAAAAATTGCGGTTTACGAACTTGGTAACTAGTCTCGTGTTTCAGAAATTTTATCTTGAGTGAGAATTACAATATTCTCATGAGTTGTCCAACATCAGCAGTCTGTGAAATTTAAAGCAGTTTTAAAGGCACATGCGAACGAGATAAACCGTGCTGAACAAGTCTCGAATTTCTACGCTCTTTCACATCCTGAATTATCACGCAAACGTGTACTAATTGCTCAATCCTGTTGAAACGAAATCGTGTATCAAAGATAACTCTCTCTTACCGTCGAAAAGTTTAAAATTCTTTCGAAATATCGATACACGTATCATTTTTACCTGCTCTAAAAGAATTCAAAGGCGAATGCATCGCTTAAAAAACTCACGAGAGTTCAAAGATCTTTTCTAAAAATTCCTCTGATCGATTGAAAAATCACCCCTTTTTTCCCCTTAATCCAACGAATCCAACAAAATAATCCGAACAACTATTGAATTCCACCCTTACGTTTCGCAGCCACGATGGAAAAATACGAGCAAGAAAACGCTGCCAAGGCAAATGTTGCGTAAAAATTGGCGCGTAAAGTCTTTGGATTGATTCGAGCGATGGAAGGCGGGTCCAGAGGGGAAGGGGAGGAAGAAAGGGAGAAAGATGGAAAAAGAAGAAGAGAGAGAATTATTGGACGTTGCCGGATACAGAGATTTCTCGATATCCCGAAGAAGCACGGAGTTCGATCGTTGCCTCCACGATTTCACCTCCTCTCCTTCCCTCCTTCCCTATTCCCTTCCACGCTCTTTTTCCCCTTGGTCGCCTCTTGTGGCGTGCCACAATGCACACGGGGTAACCGGGAGTAAGGCCATAAAGCAAACGATAGAGAGACAATATTCTCTCCTGTGCAAACAATGGCTAACTTACGACGATCGTAAACAATCCCCTTATCCGCAGGTCGTTAACGCTGCATAATAATTTTCACCAACTCCCACCGCGTCGCTGGACGCTATTTCCCGAGGGATCGATCGGGAGCAGCGATCGGTGATCCGTGATCAAACGTTTTAAATCTAATCTTCGATGGTGGCTGCCTCCATAAAATCCATAAAAATCCTGGCATACCGAATAAAATACCCCGAATAATCGTTATGTTATTAGGTAAGAAAATTTGATTCGTGAAATTTTTGATTGAAATTAATTACTTGAAAAAAAATTGAACCAATTTCTTACGTTCTCCTTCGATTCGCTGATAAATCTATAAGATGATAGATAGAAACTTTTTCAATATCCCAAGTGAGTTATCTGCAAAGAAATGATAACTCGTAATCGTACTGTAATAATCGATTCGTTTCGTTTCGTTTCGTTTCGTTGGAATAATATCGATCGAATCGTATCGATACTCGTTGCGATTTAATTGGAGCAGTTTGCTCGGCGTTTCGATACGTCAAGGATAACGTCAAGGCTTCTACCGTTCTATCCAACTAAACGAACGACGAAATGAGTTAATTAATCGTTTTTATTGACAAATCATTCGCGACGATTAATAAACTCAGCCTTTCGCGTGGCATCGATTGCTCGAGACACGAGTGGAAAACATTGAGGAAAGCGAGAGAAAGAGAGAAAGGGGTGAGAGGAGTCAACGCTCTTCGCGGGATATCTATAATGAGATCGGTGGCATTGGTTCAGAAACAAAGTTGAAAATCACTTTGACGAAACGCATGGGTCGGAAGGTAATACACCTACGGGCTTGGAACAGGCGCGAGTGATCTATTTACGATCAGGTGTGATCTATCGGCGATCGACGACCGTGGGTGGCGGACATTCGATCCACG
Source organism: Apis dorsata (assembly GCF_000469605.1). NCBI lineage: Eukaryota > Metazoa > Arthropoda > Insecta > Hymenoptera > Apidae > Apis > Apis dorsata. The sequence goes on along the minus strand of NW_006263304.1, from coordinate 522,298 downwards.
CCACTCGATCTCTCGAGACCAGTGAGAGGTCATTCTGACTCATTTGAGACGCTGAACTGACGAATTGTCTTTCGATGATATTTACGTTACGTAAGCGTGAATCTTCATTTTGGGGAATTAAAATTATCTTAAATATGATTATTTAAATCGTAATGAGAATGTAAAGTGATTCCATGAAAGTGTTTAGAAAGATTGGAATCGCGATTGAAGATTGGCGAGCTCGATCGAAATTATTTATTATTTCAATCTTACTTCCTGATTCAACAACAAATTCACACAAATTCGCATTGATCATTAAACAATACCGTTGTCAATATTCATTACGCATTTTACGACATTTCACGCGAAATCAATCCCGTGTCGGCTAACAAAAGAAACACCGTGACGTGTGTGATTTACGAGTGAAACCACTAAAACCAAAAGGTCCACGCGATTAATTCAAAACACGGTAAACTCGAAACCGAACACGGTTTCCCTGTATCATTTAATGAATTATTTAGCAGAATTCATCTATAGAATTCGTTAATAACACCGCAACCTTTTGCCCGTTGTTTTAATAAGAATCGCGTGTGATCGCATATTTGATAAAAAAGAAAAAGGAAGAAAAAAAAGAAAGAAGGAAAAAGGAAGAGGAAAGGGGGGGGAGAAAAGGATTTGCCCGTTCGCGCGCCCATATTTACGTGTTGGCAACGCGGCACAAAAGGTGCCTGCAGCGATACAAGGCTCGACGTGGAGCAATATATATCGATCGAGAGGCCGATTGCGTAATTGCAATTAAAGCGATCTTGTAATCGTAAGCCGGGTATAATTAATGAACTGAATCGTGCTGACGCTCCGAGTGTTGTCTATCGCGGCGCACGATCGTGCTGCGGGGCCGTGAGTAAGCGCAATTTGCCATATTGTCTCTAATAATCCTGGCTAATTAGTTTTGTCTCCCGTTTATATCGGCCGTGCCGGCGAGCCGAGCACACCCATGCGCTCTCGCCTGCCTCTTCTGCCCGATCGTTCTACAAACGGAAGAGAAAGCATCGACGCCCACGCGTCGACACGGGGAGGGCGTTGAAAAATTTGGAAAAATTCCCCCCCTCGCGAGAT
>NW_006263304.1:516619-521036 GCF_000469605.1 Apis dorsata | reverse complement strand
CTTTTTTTTTTTTTTTTTCCTTTCGATTCGATGACAATCGACAGCGGCACGCGTGAGATATTATTAAGAAAACTAGCGTTCTTAAAAAAAAATTTACACTGAGAAATGAAAACGAATTGTGATTTGTTTTTGAGAAATACTTCGAGAAATGAATAACTGATATTTTCATGGGAAGATACAAGATGGAAGGATTAAATTCGATGGTATCGTCACGAAAAAGAAGAAGTCAAGAAAGTTATAATTGTAGTTACAGACTCGATGAGTCGTTCAATTTTCTAACATGTTAATGGTAAACCGATTACGTGGAGAAACTCGAGCGAAAACGATATTCGAAGAAGCTAGATTGAAACGTAAAAGCGAGCTAGGAAATAATCAAGGGGTCTTCTGTGTTTCTTGTACAAACAGGGCATAAAACAGACCATAAATCCACGGCCTCTGGTCGGTAGATGCTGACTTTATTCGCTTTGCTCGATTCGCTTTTCGTTCTCACCTCCTCGTCTCCTCACATTGCATTACCCTTGTCTTACGTGCAGAACTAATTTCGTTCTTTGATAAAACATGCCTCCCCCTCCTCCTCCTCCCCTTTATCTTCTTTCTTCGATTTTTCTTATTTTATATATTGCAGCATTGACAAAGAGATAGCGGAACATCGAGTTGCATCGAGTTTCTTCAACCTGTTCTTCGAATTATTTTTGTTACGAAGATTTCTGAAGAATTTGTCGATTCTTCAAATTGGAAATTTCTATTCGATTCTATCGTTATTTCCTTCAAATTTTTCCATAAATTAAATTTGAATTACAAGAATCTTGGTTAAGAAATTCTTTTGAAAAAAATAAAGTGAACACGTGTATTGACAAAAAGAAAATATCATAAACAATTAAACGATGAAAGAACATTCCGATATTGAACTATCAAGAAAAACAGGTTATAACGATAATTCATAATTCGTTCAAGCAAAACCTATCATATCAAAATCAACAAATCATCGATACGATTCAAATGAAAAGATTGTAATAAAGTACGACGTTGGTTTAATTACACACCACGGTGGTCACCACGAGCGTTTATGTCGCAACACGAGCCAATAAACCCTGAAGAAATCTTTGTTAAGGGATCACCGCGAACCGAATAAATCTCAATACGAAGTCAATTATAGTTGGCAGCTACGGTCGTGAATGTGGGCGTGAATCACACACACACACACACACACACACACACACACACACATACACACACACACAAATACCGTCCACTTCGCGTTGATTTACAAATTCTAGGGAAGCCAGGTTAAGAAATCTACTATGTTGAACGACACGTCCAGCGAGCAGCACAATCGCGCCATTTTCCCTCCCCTAACTGCTGCATAAACGAAATTTATTTATCTTAAACAGCTCGACGACCGACGAATGAATTTCATTAAGCTGAAATTACGAGGCTCTCGTTGCCAGATCTCGAGATTTTTATCAACCACGAAACACGCAGCTGTTTTATTAACAATTTACACACGCATTTTCGGCTAATAGAACACGTCCTGATTAGATAAGTACTTCAAGAATATTTGCTATTCATAAAGTTGACGGATCTACGAGCTCGTTACCTGTTCTCTTCCAATATATCTCCGATTAAAGAACCGAAAAGATTTATTTCGAATCGAAATAGAATAAAATTTGCAATATTTCGAAATGTTTCTCTCGTATTATACATTTTATGATGAATTATTTAATTGTTTCAGAGTTGCAGTCAAATTAACGTATATATTTGTATATTCTTGATCACTTAAATTTCCTACAAACAAACATTGATATAAATTAAATTCCATTTTCTAAATGATCCTCAATCTTCCCATTAATCAAATGATTAACGACAAGTGATATTTACATTTTCAAAAAATTAAATGATTAATCTTCTGCTAGTTTCTGCACGAATGGAGAAATTCTTCCGCCAACAATTTATCCATTTAAACTTTAAACATTATATTCGATTTAGAAGCAAAAAAGTAGCAATACTTGTTCGTCAAAAATTTACGGCAAATCTGAACTGGCGCTTCGATCGAACAAGGCACACCAGCGTGCAGATCCTCCGACAGCACATTCGAAACAGCTCGTGAGGATTTATAACGTGACGCAAATGCGAACGGCCGAGACTTTCTGTTATTAATTTTATAGGTTGCGCAATAAGAAGGGTATGTTCGACTACGGAGGCGTCGAGTTCGCGTGACAATATTAAATAGCTTGATTTTTAACAGGGGCGGTAATTAAGGTGGAATGTTTCGGTCTTCATTTTGTTTTTTAAACGCGAAGAAAAAAATTGAGAAAAAGGAAGGGAAGGTCTCTCGAGGCGTCCCCTTTTACGCAATTACACCGATTCTTTCGCTTGTTCGTCTCTCGTTTCTCTTTCTTTTATTCTTTATTCCTTCTTTCTTCCTCTTTTTCTTTTTCTTTTTCTTCTCTCTTTTTTTTTTTTTTTTTCTTTTTCGTTTCATTCCCTTCCATGCCACTTCGTAATGACGCTCGCATAACTCTCGTGAAACGACTTCTGGCCAGATCCACGGAGACAATCAGATAACGGCGAACACCCGCGCGATCTTATGTAACCGTGCACGCGTTACAACGTGCGTGTGACTCGCCACGAATTGCGATCGTGTGGGTATTATACTCTTTTTGATCCCGTTGCCGAGTTTGTTCTTGCTGGTTTCTCTTTGGCGAGTTTGGGGATCGTGATAGGAAGACGGTGTGTACTCGCTTCTGTTGAATAAACAACGCGTTCGCAATCAAAAGACGATGATAAAAGAGATATAAATAAGAATATATCGATGTGTTTGGAAGAAAATAAATTCAAAGTGAAGAGAACTTCTTCTTTGATGTCGAAAAGAAAGAAGAGCGGAAAGAATGGAAAATGAATAAACGTTGATAACCAGTTACATAGTTTCATCTAAAACTTGGATATATAATGTGCAAAATATTTCAACAATTTTTAAAGAAAATACAAACACAAACGATCGAAATATCTGAATAAAATATGCATCGAAGGCAAAAATAAGATTAACTCATCGTGTCTCGTTCTATAAAAAAATACTAATATACGGCAAATACCAATTAAAATAAATCTACATGCAAATTGAAAACGTATCTGCTAATATCGCGAATATATATTTTAACATCGGAAAAATACAGAGATCGGGTTGAAAATTGTAAAAATGGCAATGGTTTGAAACGAATAATTATCATCCTGTAAAATCCATTGAATTTCGTATTGACAAAATGTCATCGGATTAAGAGATTATCACGGCGTGACAATCGGATACGCGGGGGTAATTGCCGCTTGCTCGTGACACAATGATCATGCTCGATAATGGCATGCTAAGGCTTGCTAGACACTGGACGACAACGTTGTGCCGCGATCGACTTGCGTCACGCACGCACGCTGAATAATTAATGATATCCACCGGCGGTGAAAAAGAAATAAATGTCGGCCCTACGCGAAATCGGGTAAACACACGCCGTGGAATTAATTTCGGCGTGTCGCCGCGGTGGAGAACCTGCTTAATCGATCGTGAAACACGCCCCTTGAAATGTAATTATTCGAGCAATGCGAACCTTCCGCGATAGGGAAAGCGCGACTCTCGTGGTATCTCGTGATATTGTCACGGTGGAATAAAACAGTGAAAACAATACGCCGTGGATGAATCACTCGATCGTATCACGCTTATCAATTTATCGCACACTGATTATTAAAATATATATACCGACTTTTGTTTATCCGATATTTGAATAAATTCTCTAACGATATGAGATCACGTCTATATGAGATTAATTACTTTTAATCAATCTCGAAAATCGATCGAGATATTAGATTTTTTCTAATTGAAATATTAAAAATTCGTGTTGATTGCTATTTAAAATCATTCACTTCGTAAGATTAAATAGTACAAAAAAAAAATAACGAAACGAAGGCAAGCAATTTTTCAAACGAACACGTCGAACAATCTTACGAAACGAATCGATAATCGAACGAAGATCATTGTGCAAGAAGCACATATGTGGAGAAGTGTCCACGCCGGACAAGAGACCACGAATCTCCACGAGCGAAAAATGGGAGTAGAGAGAGAAAGATAAAGAAGAAGAAAGAAAGAAATTCCGTTCTACTTCGAGATAGAATTGTATCTGGGAGCTGATGCAAGCATCGATCTCTCGATCCTCTCCCGAATCGTTTAACATTATAATGACGTGGCCTCCGAGAACACTCGTAACAGGTAGGAACATACCACGTTGCGAGACCTGTTGCGAGAGAGAACCGACCCCCCGCAGCCTGCGTTCACCAACGTCAGATGTTATCTTCATCTATCGAGGGCCTAGAGAAGCAAGTTAGATCGATATTTTCATCTTCTCTCGTTCGTGATCTACGCGAAAATATCGCG
>NW_006263304.1:509322-516362 GCF_000469605.1 Apis dorsata | reverse complement strand
TTTTTTTTTTTTTTTTTTTTTTTTTTTTTTGCCTCTCTTACACGGACATTCTGGAATTCTTGTACCCTTCGCAATTTACGGTACTTTTGAGACTCTTTTTTTTACTCCTCGCCGCCTTTTTCGATTTACTTTCGACTCTTTGGTGGAGGAGAGTATATTTGATGGATTAAGATGATACGTGAATTTAGTCGTTCGAATTTAATCATCGGAACCTCTTAGATCTAAGCGTTAACTGTGTTTAATTTCGATGATCTTAGATCGACAGAAATTGCTGATTTCTATATGATATATTATTGACGAAATTTTTGAGAATTAATTAATAATATGAGAAATCTCTTAATTTTAATTGATAAAAAAAAATAAAAAGATGATTTTAAAAATATTATATTTGAGAACAAATTATATAAAGGAGGGAAATAATTTCGCTTTAATTTCGAAGATTGTTATTTTTAAATTTATGATATATCTGTTTTCATTATATTATTCTGAAATATTTATTATTATTTTAATAAATAATTCGATGTAACATCATAGTGGCGCTATCTATTGAAAATTGTTTAAACTAATATCCCCGTTTTTTATGGAGCGACTGTATTTGAATTCAATAAACTATAATTAGTTTTCGATTAAATTTCATTTTGGAAATCATGAAAAAGTAGAGATAAATGAACAATGAAATGAATTTATCATCTAATCTTTTCTATCACATCTCAAAATTTCAAAAATTCTGTTATTCTATGTTAATATCATTTCCAGCATTATCGATTAAGTAAAAAATAAAATTATAATTACGAGAAACAGAATACACACGACATCTTGCGGAACTTATTCTAACATACCGACTTCAATCAATACTACTTACGCCATCTACCGTACTATGATATAAGTATTTACAATCATGCTAAAAATTTATATATACATGCATCTACATTAGAAATTTACAGAAATTTAGGAATAAATGATAAAAATAAATCTTTTATGTGCACAGCTAATTAATTCATTCTATTTGTTATACAATTTATAATTATATCATGATATTAGACATTATACATGATATGATTACAAATTATAATATATATAAATAAAAATTTTCATCTTTTACTATCTGGATATTACTACGGATTGGAGATCTATTTTATCCATATCCTATCCACCTTTCATGCAAAAATTTATTTATTTTCATATAAATTGTTCTTTTAATGCGTTTGTAAAACGTTCAAATATTTAATTATTGTGCAAAACAAACAAAAAGATCAAGGAGAACCGATAGAACTGCAATAAATTAAACCTGAAAATAAAAAAATTACATTATTTCTTAATTTAATTATATAACTATATAAGATATACACATGTTAAGATACATACATATCAATATTTTACATTCATTGCAATGAAAATGTAAAATATTATTAATAATAATGATAAAAATAAATAAATGAAATATATTTTAAAAAAAGTTATACTTTTTGATTTAAAGTTATACTTTAATGATTTAAATTCTATCACAATTACTATCATCATTATTATTATTAATTAATTGTACATGCATTTATTATTTACAAATGTATTTTATTTAGAGCAGTAGTACCTAATATTTTTCTACAAATCTACTTGTATCTTAAAATTCTTAATTTTTTTAGTAAAAAATAACTTATCAATTTTTAAATTAATAATTAATTGTAATAGATTTAGAAAAAAGATTTTTATATGAAATGAATATAATTTTTTAAAATCTTGCATGCATTATACTCTTAGAAATATTATGTTTTTTACTATTAGTCTTTATAGATTTTATAAATTTGAAATGAACAATAATTTCATCTAAACTTATATTCTTTATATTTCTTATCTATATGTCTATATACAAACTAAATATTTTAAATGCTTGCCTAATAAAAAAGATAATGTTTATATATCTATCTAATAAATTAAATTTATGTTTAATATTTGTTTAGGAAATCTATCTACAAGAGAAGCTGAATACAATCAAAAGAAAAAGAATAATACATAAGATGTAAATTTTTTTATTTAATGCTTAATTCTACATTTATTCCACAATAAAAGTTTCTGAAATGAATGAAACTATAAAGAATTTGTAAAATTCCATAAATTATAATAACTTCTCAATTGATCTCAAATATAATCTTTGCCTATATAAGCCAAGCTAAATTTTTTTAAGCTGTATCTTAAAGAAATTTAAAAGCACTATAGAAAATTTTAAAAAATTATGGAAAACCTATCTAAAATAAATTTTTTTTCTATAATTTAGAAGTATATATAAAAATATTATATAAAATAAAATATAACCTATATAAAATTAAAAAATTTGTTTTAGGTTTCCAAGTATCTCAAAAATCTAATTAGAAAAAAGAAAACAGATGTTATTTGAAATATGAATCTTCTCTGTTTTCTATCATAATCGTGAAACAAATCAAACTATAAAAAATCATTAAAATTTTAGATAATATAATTACTTACCAATTAATAATTGACTTGATGAATGTTTTTCCCAAATTAAATTGAAACTGAAATTTATTGGATTAGTAATTTAAAAAATTGGTAATTAAAAAAAAAATATATTATACATGCAATAATGACTAAAAATTTAAAAAAAAAATATAATAATTTATAATAAAAAAAAACGCGATATTTGTGATTCGCAAAATTAATACAAACGCGAATTTCATTTTAACGCAACACTAATTCAAACCGTAATTAATTTTTCGCAATAATTTATCGCAATTCTAATTCAACCCGTTATTAATCAATCGCAACACTAATAAAAAATCGCGATATTTATGACTAGATCTGAATGATAGGCCAGTATGCAAATTGGCCAAATAATATAATAATAAAAACTACATATCAAATGAGCACAGTGACAATGATTTCCCATTCTTTGGGCCCAAAGAAGATCCAAAAAATGAGAAACCATTCGTTGCAGCCCTCTTCGTGACAATTTGTCGGGCCTCTTCGGTCTTCCTCCTTCGGGCGCAATGCCCGCTGAAACTTAAAACTAGGCTCGAGATTCACTAATAAAGCAAAAAAAAAAAAAAAAGCACGGAAGTTAGGTACATATGTACGATCAATGATCGTGAAGATCGAATATGTACAGGATCTCGAGCTCAACGTTCGTTTCGAGATTATTCGCGACCGCGACCGCGGAAATTCGAAAAATCGATGGGCAACAGTGATATATACTCCATTCGTTCCAACTTCACCCTCGATTTTCCAAATTATATTTCCTGAAACAGATTGTCACGCGAAAACGCGCCTACCCGATCAGAGACTGTGACAATCTGCCCGGCCCTACCTACTTATAATTAACAAGCACACCAGAAATATACTACCTATCCTACCTAATCCTATATTTAAAAAATGACAAAGCAGGCACACCAACACATTCATTCCACGATTTTCACTCATAATACTCGGGCGCAAAAGCCTACACTAGGGAAAGCGTCCCGGGACGCCTCCGACACCCGAGCTTGGCATGCTACTTTCATACTCTAACTTTACGTACCATTTTCCTGAAATCGATTGACGATGGCTAGCGATCATTGCGTGTAAAATAAAAATATGATATATAAAAATATAATCTTAGTCATAAATATTTATAAAAATATATAATATACTTTTTAAAGCAATTATATTTTACTAAACAATAATACAAAATTTAATATCATTGTAATTTAAAAATAATAAAATTAATAATACTGCATATTTATTGTAAGATATTATAGTTAGATTAATAATTGTGAATATTTTTACTATTTCAAGTTATACTATATGGAATAATAAATAAAACGACGCAATTCTACAGCCTAACCACACATACACACACATAATGTAGAAAATACGTCGTGCACGATACACTAACGCATCGTCAATCGCTAAAAAATTGTTATAAATTTATAAACTATGGTCATCATACTCATCGCCTCTCTCTCATCCAAGTAGCATCTGAGCACGTGAATGAGATCCTGGCAATGAATATGGAAAGGGTTAAATCTGAAAATCCTGAGCTAAAAAAAGTATTAATTTATTTCTTAACTAACAGACTAATATTATATATTTGTTTATTTAAAGTTTGTTTATTTTAAATTTCAAAAAAAATTTCAAATCTATTTTAATAAATTTATTCTAAAAATTAATGAATTATTAGATACTGATATTAATATTAAATATAGAAAAATATCAATGTAATGATTCTAAATAAATATTCAATAAAAATAACCTCAGGCAATTTTTTCATCAAAGCACATTTTCAAAAATATAAAAACAATATTTACAACTTTTGCTTTGATTCAAAAATTTATCTGTCACGAAATGTCTTTTTGCACATAAAATTTAAAATTTAAGAAATAGAATTAATGTATTTATATTTCAAGTTATATTTAAATTTATATTATTCATACTAATTATTAACATATTAAAATTTCAATTACAAATTCAATTATCAATATCATTTTATTAAAAATTTCTTATGCAAAAAGACCTATCCTGATCTAATAAAATAAAACACAAAAAAAGAAAAATATTGTGGTCACTGTGCTCATACAAAATTCTACATATACAACTAGTCACTCGTGTCGATTCAGATCTTTCATCCTACGACATGATTGAGTGACCAGAGGAACATAAATGCATGCAACTCACCATTAGATGCGAAGAATCTGCGTTGCCATCAGCATAGATGATTGCTTTATTATCTTGAGAGAAGCACTGATTCTATTTTATACCGAAAATTTATATAAAAAAATAAAAATAGGAAATCATTAACACGTTCGTTTATATTAATCAGAACAAACTAACTCTAATTTCACGTATGATTATATTACTTGGAGCTATTGTGCTCTAAAAAAACATTAAAAATACTATTACGAAACAAACACTGAATCTAATAACCGCATTGCACGCGGTCACAATAATCTGGAAACAAAATCATAAACAATATTAATAGAGAAAAGAAGATAAAAAAATAAAATATTTTTTTATATTTTTTCTTTTTAAAGCATTCATTCAAAAAATAAAATCTATTTAATGATTACAAAATTATTATTATTATCATTTCAATATTTTGACTAATTTACATAATAATATGAATTATATAAAAGTTATATAAAATATAAAATTATATATACTAATTCAATAAAAACAAAATACAAAAGTACTTACATATATTTTTCTTTTACAGATTAAAATTTAAATTTTATTTCTTATCCAAAATATCATCATGGCGTCTATATTGAAAATCCTTTTTCCCATCTAAAGCAATCTCAATAATCAATTTCTTATCTGCAGCAAAAAAAGTAGAATTTTCAAAATAAATATATAAAAATTGTATAAAATTAAATTAATTGTATATCAAAATGAAACAAAAAACTAATTTAAATACTATTTTAGAAGCCCAGAAGAAAAATTAAAAGAATGATAATGAGCTAGTAATAACTCTAATGATTAAATAAATGAATAAAAAATTATTCCACAACAAATTATCAATTATAATAATATTCAATAAATAATTGAACAAATGCGTATTGATGAAATACTAGTATAAAAAATGAAAGAATAATTATCAAATAAATATTATAAAATAGATGGAACACGTACCTGAAACGAAGCGTCCAATTGTCTAAACTATCGACAGAATGATATCTCGTATAGCAATTTCGATATATCGAATTACAAATTGAGAGGTAAAAAAAGAGGGGAGATATATATTCGATAATTTAAGTCGGAACGTGTCGAAGAAATAATACATGAGTTGATACAAATAGAGGTATTTAGGAAAGAAATATATCAGAAAATCTTACCATTTGATGTTCAGATTTGTTTGTGTACGAAGTTGTTCATTAGATTATTTTTTAATCACCATGGCATACGTAAAAATGATTATATTTCCGAATTCATCCCGCCTTCGATGCTTGAATCTAACAATAACCTGCACAAAGATGATGAAACTTCACTTTCAATTCTTGAATATAATAATAATTAAACAAACACATATTTATTAAAAAAGATTTAGTTACTCATAGTTAAACTTAATAACCATAACACAATAGTTTATCCACAAAATTTTATATAATTATATTCTTCAACCGATGAAACGCAGCCTCACACTATGATTTTCAACTGTACACTGACGTCATGCGCACTATGATGCGCACTATGATGCGTACAATGATGCGCACTGATTCAATTCGCGGCTAAATCTTAACAGTTTTTTAATTGGTTAAAATTATAAATTCCCTATTTCCCTATTTCAAATCGGCGCGAAAATTGAAGTATAATATACAACTATAAATCGAAAATTATATAATTATATATAATAAATATATATATATTTATTTTATATAATATAATTTATTATTCATTTCTTTATTAATTTATAATTATATTATATTTAATTTATTATATACAATAAATATAAAATATATATAAATAAATACTTTAAAATAATAAATTTACCTATAGTTTATAAAAATATATATTAATTATTACATTTTATATTGCAATGAATTTTTAGATACATATTTTTGCGTAAAATAACAGTGAAAATATTTTAATACAGATATGAATTAAAAATTAAAATTATAAAACAATAAATCTAGCTTTAATTCGTAAAAATATATATTAATTATTACATATAATAATGTAATGAATTGTAATATTCATAAATTAACAATAAAAATCTGAAAATTGTTAAATTATTGATCACTGTATTCGAAAAATCGATTTTAATACGATCGGAAAACAACGTATATCTTCGGCACACTTCGGTTACGCGAGCGTTTATAAGTACGGGACAAGTCGCGCGAGCACTTTCATTATTCAGTTAACTTTTCTGTTGAAAACATTGATATTATAATCAAATTTAATCAAATTTTAATCAAATTTTTATAACATAAAAAACTTTCCATCATTCATTTTTATAAAATTTATTCTGAATTAACATCAAATATTGCTGATACATATTATATATTATTTTTTTATTTTATTTTGTAATATTTATTTATTCTTATACTTATTTAATTAAT
>NW_006263304.1:506380-509250 GCF_000469605.1 Apis dorsata | reverse complement strand
TTAATTTTTATTTTCATTTATTTATTTTTTATTCATTTATTAATTTATAATTTATTAATTATTTTAATTATACATTTATTTATAAATTTATTTATTCTTTTAATTATTTATACATTTTATTTATTTTTTTATATTTTTTCATTATATTTATTCATTTAGTTACTTTTAATTATTAATAAATTATTATTAAATATATTTATTCTTCTATAATGTAATTTAGGTAAATTTTTATAATATATTTTTATTATATATATAGGCTTCGATACATAATTACATTCTTTTCTAAAACCTGATAATTCATTAAATTTTTACTATTTTCTTAATTTCTTCTGATTTTTTTCTTATTATTTTTCGTTTTTCTTGTAATTTTTTTATACTTTTCTCATTATGTTCGATTTTTTTTTACATAAGTTTTTAATTTTTTTTTAATTTTTAATGATGATAATAGGTTAAAAATTTTACATTTAATGCCATCTCTAGGAATTGCACATGAAACTATATAGAAGCAAGAATTGGAAAAAATAAAGATAAAATAAAAAATAACCATTAGTGCCATCTCTTGAACGCTGATGATATTTTGAATAATTTCAGAAAGATTGATATTGTTTTTCAAAAAAATAATCTTTAGAGAATTGCAAAAAACTGCATATTTGATTCGAAATTTCCTTTTTAAAAATTTAATCTAATGTAAATTTTAAAAATATGATAATTGAGACATAAAAAAATTTTAATTCATATATTAATAACGAAAGTAATTGAATCCATCTATGATTCTATATTACGTAATCTATTTTATATAGTATATAGTATATAGTATATTAATATAATATATATTAAGTAAGATTTATACAGGTATATACAGGTAAAAAATCATAACTCAGAAGTTTGTTTTTTATATAATTTAATTCGAGAATGTATAATAAATATTTTTTCAAGGAATAACAATAGTATCTGTATGAAACAGTACTCAACATTTTATCAATTTCTCATTATCAGCAACGAATATAAAATTACAACTGTACAATTCGAGAATAAATATTACATTAACGATTTCTCTCGTGTAAAGCTATTTAAGGAAGGATTGTATCGTCCAAACCCGATATACTTACGTCGTGTATCAGACTAAAAGTTACTTTATTCTCTACATGTGACGTAGAACAAGACCCGTAACGTCCATTAAATAAATTAAATAAATGAACGTTCAATTATAATGATCTAATCTAAATCCGATATAAAAAAGAGAGAAAGAAAATTGAAAATTAAAAAGAGAAGAAATTTATTATCGCTAAATAGATACCACGATAAACGTGATCGACATGATATAATGTAAAATATAATCAATATCTTTTTATTCTTTTTTAAGATATAAGAAATGGATTAATGATGAAAGATTTCTCGCGTATAATCTCTGTTCAATATTCGAACGAATAAAGTAACTAACTGAATTGGAATCAGTGTGGAAATTAAAAATACTTTGTTTTTATCAACCGTCTCTCGTAACAAAATTACTCGACGATAATAATAGTTTATGTACGTACCACAGGATGTCTGGATTTTAATCGATTAGGAACATATTCTTTGGATAATGTAAGAAAAAGAAAATGCTTCGTCAAAGAAAATTTGTATCAAAAATAAACTATATATAATATGATGCTTCAATTAATGAGATGTTCGTAAAATGAACAAAACGAAATAATAAAAATATTTTGTTTCGTAATGAATATGAAAATAAATAATGTGTCTCGTTAAATGAAACGAAGAGTAATATCATTTTTGGTTGCTATTATTAAAATTCAAGCAACCTGTATACGTGTGTAATATACATTGAGCTGATTTGTAGTTCTTGAAGAAAATTACACTGAAATTTTGCAAAATTTTACTGCTTTTAAATCTTTAATATTAGTTTCATATTCCTCTTCTTTTGAATTCAACAATAATCAATGTCCTCATTATGTATTTTTTAACAGCTTGTTTCTACAAGACATAGAGAATGTTATTGCACCTAAATAATTAATAATAAGTAATGAATCCTGTCACGAATTATAATATTTCTATCTACGAATAAAAAAAATGTTTGCTTTCATAATGAAGCACGCAATCAGAGGAATTTAATATGTATTAAATATATATTTTACAAAAAGAAATTTCGATCAAAATTTCTTTGATTAAATTGATGGATAATCACTAGGTATCGTATATAATAATAGTAACTATTCGATTTATTACGCTTCATTGTAGATTTAGCGAGGATGGAGCGTTTTCCATAATAGCTAGTAACTATGCCACAGTCGCTTTTTTCTCTTCAAATCGATAAATATATTTCGCAAAAAACGAGTCAAAAAATATACTATATATACTTGGAACTGAAGGGCGTGTATTTTTTTTTTTTTTTTTTTTTTATTTCTATATTTTTATTTTCCCTCGATCCGTGATGTTAAACGTGTACGCATAAAATATACTCTTTTATATAAATGTCATGGTTACACATGAACGTCGATACTTGACCAGTTCTTTTGTGTAAAATATTGCTTCAATTTTGTATTCAGTTTTATCTTTAAAAAATGCTGCAAACTTTTTCATAAAGTTTCGTGTCGATATAATTGCCTGGAAATTTTATGAAGTTCCATGTATCTCAATCTCGAGATTGTCTATTTGGACAGAGAAATGCTGTGAAATTTTATCAGTCATTCTCCTTTCGATTATCTACTGCGTATCTAACCGAAGCAGCCTTTTCTTTTCTGTTTACTTCTTTCTCGACGCGAAAACAATGGAAATTTCTACTTGCGACGATAAAATACTCCATTCGATATAACTTATTAAAATATCAAATTTTTCTCAAGGCAAATATTTTCCTTTTAATTTACTTAATT
>NW_006263304.1:502605-505870 GCF_000469605.1 Apis dorsata | reverse complement strand
AGAAAATTATTTTATTTATCAACCAAAAAAAAAAAAAAAAAACAAATATATAAATTTTGTTAAAGTCGTGTCATCATACCTCTTCGATTGAACTTGTAGTAATCGTTCTCGTACATCAACCTCGTCATACCAAAATCTCCAAGCTTCACTACACGTTGCGCGTTCACCAGACAATTACGCGAGGCAATATCCCTGAAAAAGTGAATTTAACGGTGAAGCAAATTGAAACAAACGAGTCGAATTTATTTGACTTACCTATGAACATATTTTGACTGAGCCAAATAGCTGAGCGCCCTAGCTACATCTAACGCCATTGCGGTTAACTTTCTATTAGAAATCTCATCCGAATCTTCGTAACTATTGTCGTTCACGAGATGTCTTCTGGCGAGAAGGTACGTCTTCAGATCGCCATAAAGCATGAATTCCATCACAGTTAAGACTGGTTCACTCTTGATACACACGCCTAACAGTTTGATTATATTCTTGTGCTCGAATTGTTTCATCACTTCCACCTCGCTTAGAAAGTCTAATTTTTCCTCGGTGGAACTTCCGATTTTCAGAGTTTTCACGGCCACGGCTAGCCAACCCTTTTCAGGGAAGAACGCCTCACCACCGTAAACCGTTCCAAAAGCACCCTCCCCTAATTTTCGGTTAATAACCACCCTGTGTCGGGGTATCTCCCATTTGTCCAGATCAGACGAGTCGTCACAAGCATAGGATATACCCATAGACTTCAAATACTCTCTCTGTTCGCGTACTTTTCTTTCGTATCTGATAGAAAAAGAGATATTATAAAACATTTGAAACATTTAATGAATGTTCGATTGAATTATTAGTTATAATTAGGGATATTTAATAGTGAAAATTAAATAATAATTTCGTTCGATCGTTCACCTTCGTTTCATGATGATGAAGCCAATGATCAAAAATATCCCCAGTAAACTAAAACCAAAGATATTGACGATCACGAAAGCTACTTCGCAAGACACGTTCATGAAATCTGCAAATCCACCGATGACACATCGTTGGGGTGGTTCGGAGCCATCGTCTGGCATGGTTTTCGATAGCCAGACCAAAGAAGAGACGTTCAAATCCAATTTACCACCCGCCACTTCGTGCTGTTTTTCTGACACGTTAGGGTAAAAATTACCGACCAATCGAGTTTCGTTATTAATATGCTGAACGATATTGATAACGGAATATCTCGAAGGACCACCAAAGAATTTTATTCTCCCAGACACCTAAACGGATTTATTAATTTTTTCATTTTATATTCGTATTTATAATTTTTCTATATAAAAATTAAATACGTGTTAACTCCGCAATGGTATAAAATAATATTAATTTTCGTTCATTCATTATATCAATCAAAATATTAAAATTGTGTAATTTTTTCTTGAAAGTCTAATTCTACGCAATCCAAAATAGGCGTAATGAATTTTTTAATAATTTTTCGCACGATATAAATAATGATAAACGTTAATATATCATTGGATGAGTCGAAAACCATTGCAGAATCGAACGATCGATTAAAATTTTATTCATTATGTACCCCGTAAAAATCCATTTCACCGATGATGTCCGTTAATCGATTAATGGTATGATTGCTGTGCAGATCGAAAACGTAACTCTGATTTTCACGAAACAGCCTGTCCATCGCATAGGCGTAAGTCCACATAGCGTCATACGCGTAACCAGCGTAATTAGACGGTGGTTGCTTCTTCTTCTGGCAATGAAGCTCGTAACGATCGCGCCATTGACGCACCGTTATCCCTTCTTGCATGATGTCGTTATCCGGTGCAAAGTACGCGTGAGATAAAGCGAGATATCCGTTTATCGCTTTACTCATTTCTGCCGTGGTACATGGAACCTGTTCTCCTTTCTGATTGTATCGATCCGTATCGTACCATTCTGGTCGAAGCCAAAGAGGTAAGAACCACACGTAACCCTTCAATCGCGAAAAATTCGTGGAATTATTTTATTAACACGATCGTAGACAAATCGATCGAAAAAAAGTGTGGAAAAACTTTGTGGAAAATAAAATAACACGACGAGTAATAAACAAGTATAGTCGTTTATAAATTGAAACGTTTAAAGAATGAATCCATGAATGACTATATTGATTACGACACTTTCTATATTAATTTTTTTCACATCGAATGACTTTAATGAAACTTTATCGCTATTCTTTACCATCTTTTTATTGCACAATCACGTGCTTATTAAGTCTTGGATAAAATGGATAAAAAAGGAGATAGTCTATTAGACTAAACTTCAAACTTTTTCTATAGAACTAATACTGTGAGACTCTTATCTCTAATTTCAAAGACTAGCGATACAAGTAATATACATTTTATATAAAAAAAAAATAAATGAATTAGAATTTTATAAACTATCGAGTTGAATTTTTCTCAACTTCATCTATGATATTCTATGATAAAAATTACCTGAACCGCTGTCATTTCTAATTTGTACGCGTTGCACATCACTTGCCGGGCTGCTTGATCGTATACATCAGCGATGATAATTTTTGCCTTCTTCTGCTTGAAATCTTGCAAGTACTATAAATTAAAATATTTTTATTAAATTTATCGCACGTGACTCATTGCACATTATATATCTATCAAGTTAATGATGTTTCTTCAAAAACCTGCATATTAATATTTAATATATGCAAAATCTTTTTTTTTTTTTTTTTGAAAAAAGATTTTTAGAAATTTTAGAATAAAAAACCAGATCTATACGTGATTTTATTACTCAAGAATTTATAAACTGATTAATATTGATTAATATTCGGTCAAAAAATTTTCATGAATTTTCTTCAAGTGGTAAATGATAATAAAGTATATTTTCGAAAAGAAAATTGAACTCAGAAATTGAACTCAACGAAGAAATATTGTAATAAATTGACAAGTATTATGCAACATCGTTCAAAGCTAAATTTCTATCTCATTCGTGTAAATAATGTTAGTCAGTATTATCATAATAAATACGTTAAATAATATACGTTAAATGCATATGCAATCATTTTTCATAATTTTTACATGTTTAATCTCTAATACTTCATTTGTTCGATTTATTCATCGATATTTATATAATTTTCTGTTAGGAGAAAACCATAACTCGAGGAATCGAGCCTTACGCAACGATTCTTAAAATTTATCATCGGATTCCAAAACTCCTTATAAACAATATGCAAATTATTTAATCGCTATTTTTTTTCGGAATATATATAATAAAATTAAGTAATCATTTTTATATAGAT
>NW_006263304.1:490857-502540 GCF_000469605.1 Apis dorsata | reverse complement strand
AAAAAAAAAAAATATTCTCGAAAATTATTTTACGTCATTGCGTTGAGAATAACTGGTCAATTTGAAGTCTGTTCAACGATCTCTTGGACTCTTCTCTTGGACTATTTACAAAGCAAAGAAAACATTTAGCATCCAAGAAGGATCATCACCTTAGTCATCACAATGGGTTCCCGTTCCCTTGGAAACTTTGCATTCGCCACGAACACGATTCCATTGTCTCTGAAGAAATCTTGCATGTAAGATATGTACTCGGTGTATTTCTGTCCATCCTCCGTCAACGAAGCCACCCTCTTCCATCCCAGTTTCTTCAACAATTGCAAATAAACGTGTTTGTACTGCTTGTTCTCACCAATAGTCCGAAAGAAGTAAGGATATTTAGTGCGATCGTTAAAGCTGGATCCTTCGGCGCTGTAACTAATGACCACTGTCTTATAATGCTTCGAAACACCGACCAAAGGCTCCACGGTCTCGGAACAAGCTGGTCCCAAAACGCCGACGAGCTTCTCGTATTGATTGTGCACTATGTAATCGATGAACGATCTCATCACCATATCCGATTTACATTGGCCGTCATTCACCAACAGGGTGAAATTGTAATCTCTGAGGATGGTATTGTTCACGTTGATCGCCTCCTTTGCCATCATGGCCGCGATCAGTATCGCTTTCCCCGAATAAAACGTCTCGCTCATAGGAAATATCCCACCCACGAAAAGAATGTTCTTGTCGATGGTATTCGGCATCCATAAATCGAGAGTGTAGTTGAGATTCTCTCTCAACCAGTCGCACGCGATTTCTTCCTCGTTTCTGGATAAATCGTTGTTGCGCCGGTTGATTAGATCCTCGTACATCTCGCGGGTGAATTTCGCGTGATTAATCGCTTCGTAGGCTAACTTGGCGGCGTATTCGAGCTTAGCCCAGACAAGTTTGGTCAATCTATTGGATTCGTATTTGCAACCGATGTCCGAGCTCGTGGCGCTGCATCGGGGGAAATCGATGCTGACGAATTCCCTCTCGTTCGGTATCACGGTGCTGGGAGTCCAATGCAGAAATACCAACGATCTGAGGAGAATTGAGAACGCAAATTTGTTTTCGCGCGCAATAATAAGATATAAAAAGGCGACGAATGTTTTTCGAGACGGCGCGAGAAAAACAGGCTAGTCTGGAATGGATGGTGAGTAATAAAAAAAGAAAAAGAAACCGTTCGACCGGTAAAATGTTCGTTCGTACGAAATTTGTTTTTGCAGTGAATTCTATTTCGAGGAGACGTTTATTGCGCGACACGAGCTAATACAACGAGCTAATAACACGGACCTCGGGCAATGCGAATTTTTTCCTGCTCTTTTGTTCCACGCCTTCGTAAATCGATTTCTATTGATACGTTTTTCGATAGTTAAAAAAACACGAATATTTACGCATCGAGGAGGAATCGAAGCATTCATAAAAAAAGACTCTTGTTCAATTAAATATAATTCTTCTGAAATGTAATTAAATATAATTAAAGATATAATAAACGGATATAAATGTTTTTCTGCTGCTCTGGAAGAAGACAAGAAAATTGACAAGAATCGTTTTTTAAATGAACTCTTCGATGATGTTAATATCCATATCGTAAATCCATAAAAAAGAATTAAAACCAGAAGCAACGATTATAAGACGATTTAAGAATCAAAAAACGTATATATATGTATATAATACCTATCGGTCGAAGTAGACGAATTTCGATCAAACATCAGCTTCTCGGCAAGTTTGATCACGTGTTTCAAATTCGATCCGAACCAGATTACTTTCACGTACAGTTTCATTTGATCTATGTGATCCTTGACAAAATTGGTAACATCGATGTAACTGGTCAACAATAAAGCGCACGGTTTCCCTTGGCACCATTCCGGAATGTACATTCCCTGTTGGCAATACGATTCCTGGCAGTAATAGGTTTTGGTTTTCGGGTCTATGGTAAAATTCCGAATGTTCTCCAACGTGGATTCGTCCATTTCGAAGCGGGAAGCTTTTTCAAGCTCCGTGAAGATTATCCAACTGTCGTCGCGCCTGGATAACGCAATCGGAACGAACCAACCGAAATGGCCCGGAGGAGCGATGGATCCGCATTCTTTCGCGTCATGCGAATTTAACAGTGGCATAGTGTCTAGCTGTGGCGGGATCCACACCTCCATATTCACCATTGGAAGTCTGTTCGAAAGATTATTTGATATAAATACTATTATAAAACGATCTAATTAAAGAGTAAAAATATTATTTCGGTAAAAATATTATTTACAATATCTTTAGGAATTTATTTTAAAATTTAAAGTTCTCTTTTATGAGGCTTAATTTTAAATAAATTTTAATTCGTAAGAACTCGATAAAGAGTATCGAGAACGTAAAATAGTTTGCATCTTACTTTCCGTTATTGTTAAACATTATGTCGTCGGACAATCTACTGAAAGTTTTCTCCACGTTGAACGCATCCTCCACTTCATAGATAAACACTTTCGAATAACCGAGCACCTCTGTCAAGAATATTTTCATGATTATAGTAGCCAGCCTCTGAGTCACTCTACGTGACACCTCGAAATTTATGTTCAATGGTTGCCCGTCCAATTGGATTACCCTCTTTGGATTCACATCTGTCAAAATATTAATTCTTCGATTAATTTTTTAAAACGATTACAAATTGGCTCTTGCTTTAATTGACCAAGGAGAAAAAGTTCGTATAAGATCAGACGTTGCGTTGGAGCAGTAATTTACCTTCGAGCATGGTCAGACATCGATTTGAGATCACGATTTTCGCGATGGTCAGAAAGACCAACACGCTCAGTATGGATCCAAACCTCAACATCCTGATTTTCTCCTCCTATAAGAAAACGAATATTCTGTCGTTATTTACAAATTTTATGAATTTAAATTATTTTACATAAGGAAAAATTATCGCAATTTATCGAATGAAACGATTATTATTAGAAATATAAAGAGGATTCTAAACCAGGTTTCGATAAATATTTAAATGAATTTTATTTGACATCCTCCCAAACATGTTAAAATTCCTACATTACAAATATAAAATCAATCTAAACTATGACTATATCGATTCTAAATCATTATATTAACGATTTCAGAGACTCTGGATCAACAAATCCATCTGAAACATGAAAAATAGTACTCCTCCACCGAAGGAGGAGAAAAATACCAGCGAAGAATACTAGCACGTTCCGCATTTCAATGGACGTTCTCTATAGGATATATTAAGATTCACGAAGTAAGACTTAGGTTACAGTCCAGCTAACAATGCACCAGTCCGTGTATAAATAGCCACGACATAGAGAGTGATTCGACTTTAAACGACCAACAGTAAATTTAAACGAACTTAGGAACGCGCTTCTTTCTCACAGAGAAACAGAGAGAAACGGATTCTCTCGGGTAAGTTTGGACAGGTGGGGCACCAATCAAAATAGGAGAGATCGAGGAGAGAAATCGGCGTCGGCAAACGCCACAAACTCTCTTTCTTTCTCCGTCACTTGTCGTAGGTGTGTCGTTTGTTTACAACGACGAACTGAAAGCACGAGCACACGTCGTCGAAGGTGACAAGAGAAGCAATAATCACCACGCTGCTATTCTTAGCCACGGGCAGCGCGGCCGCTTTGACTTTTTAACCCGTGGGCGAATGAACTGCGCCGTTTTCTTCTTCTCCTTAATCGAATCCTCCACCGAGAATTAGGTCGATTGCATTCTTCCACGTGAGAAACCACGTGAAACTCTGACTAAGTTTGTTCGAAGAACGTATATGTATATATATATATATATATAAAACACGGTCGGTTAAAAACAAATTCTTTGAAACGTAATTTCAAGAACGTAATTTTTCTTGGAACGGGTTGATATAATATCGATGTTTTTGGACCTTGTTCATTGATGCCAATGATCGATTTCCAAGTTGAGAAAACGCGTCAGGATATTTGGTCGAATGTTGAGGTCACTCGCGACTGAACGATTACTTACAATTAGCAACTGTTTTAGATATTCACCTGTCTTTGCACGGTCAAACTCGAAAACAAAGATGACGCTAGTTTCTTCCACTTTGTGCGTCATCAAATTGCGATATCGTTTAGATAATCGAATCATTTACGTGTTACGAATAATTGGATGCGTGTTCATCCGAACACTTAAGATACTCTTGTAGAAACTCTTGTAGAATACGCGAGAAAAGAAAATATTCGATCGAAATTGGATGAATTTGAAATTGCGAATAATCGAAAGTCGAGAACTAATGAATAAAAATATTGGAGATTAAATTATATACGTGATTACGAGGAGAATTTTTGCGCTCGTAAAACGTCGTACAAATCAATAAGTCGGTTCTTACGAGTCCCGAAGTCAATAAATCAATCGGAATGATGTTATTGGCAATTTGATGAATAATTTGTAACTCTGTTTTACTATTAGGCGATGCCATTTCGAATTCTTCAAAGAAATCATCGAGACATTCGTGTCACGTATACAAATACTAATTATAATATATACATCTGTGACAATAAATCATGCTCAACTACTTGAGATATTTCTGTTTTACTTATCCTAGTTCTAACTGCGTGCATTTATTGATTTGTTATTATTACTCGAACGATTTCCTGAAAATACACGTGACATGTTACAAATTAATTTTATTTCGTTCAAAGAAATTATTATTGTATCCCGATATAAACCGCTATCATCCATTTAATAATCTTTATTAATAATAATCTACTGTAAAGATAAAAACACAACGCTCTTCTTCGTAGAAAAAATCTTTTGAAAATTATTATTGGATATTTAAAGATTCGCTATATCGGATAAACGAGAAATCCCACATATAATTTATATTGCCAATAATTTATACTTATTAAAATGAGAATAGTCTACTTTTTTCGTCTAAATTCTATGAAAATTGTGACTCGCAATACCTAAATATTTATCGGCACAAAACGAATAATAAACGATAAATAAAACAAATAAAAAACGAATCATAATTATTTTTGTATGTTCACAAATTTCGAAACTGAAAATAATAAAAAATCTCGTCTGTATTCTCATTCATGATTCAAAATATCAAACTGTTTCACTCTCTGCGTCATCGAATCTTTTATATTTCCACTGAAAAATTGTTTCCATTGAAAAATAGAAATAACACGATTCATTGAAATTCGAAATTCATTGGAAATTATGATTCAGGGTAGGCAACCGATTAATCATGTCAAGTCGATCGAATGACACCATCCTGATCGAATACCTTGAACACCCTCGATAATCAGACTGCGTACTTGACAACAATACCGCAATTTATCGGAACTAGCGCAGATATTTTCATCTGCATTACGTCAGACATCTATGAAGAAACGAAGGAGGAAAATATCAATGTATCGGCAGCATTTCGTGGTGGGCGATGCATGACACAGGATGATGCACGCACGTGGCGATACTCGTTTGCAATTTACTATTGAATATAAAATTAAACCAAGCTTAACCTATGGCCCAGTTTTTATTGTCAATGAATAAAACATTATGGAAGACCGGTAGAAATAATTCGATTAACCTTTTCATCGTTAGATACTGATTCTTCGTTCTTTCTTGTTTCTTTTTTTATTCTCTCTCTCTCATTCTCTATATCATTGTCTATAATGTATAATACGAAAAAGAAGTTCTGGATCGAGTAGCCACTCGATATGAAGTATATTGCTCATTTATCTTGAACGATGTAACATTAAACGTAAACATATTTACTTTGGATGTTTTCGTTAAGACGATTGTAAAGAAATAAAAGCAGAAAAAAAAAAAAAAGTCCGATTGGCCGAGAAGTTTAATAGTCGAATGAAAAAATAGATAGTGAATTAAAAGAAAAATAATAGAGTGATAATATTGTGCCATAAAAATACGAAATAATGTAATTTTAGATATTTTTTTTTTTTTTTACTTTTTTCAAGCTTTTAAATAAATTTCATGAAATATATTATTTTTTTAAATGTCACGATTTTCTCCTTCCTTTCTTAAAATTTAATACTTTTTTTAAATGCATTTTCAAAGATAATATTTTACGTGTATTTGTAATCTGAAATTAAGAACTTTTTTCAAAATGTCATCAAATTTTATCAAATGGAACATTCGAAAAATTCGTAATACGGCTACGATATCGCAGAAAAACAAAATTGATTCTTGAATATTTAAGTTGAATTTCGTTTATTTCTAGAGCAAAAACAGGTCTCGAGAAAAATGTGAAAATACATTGACGATACTTATCGAATAATATACGCACATATGCAAACGAATAGATAAACGCGTTCATTAAGATTAGTATACAACTGTGCGATATGCCGAGTTAATTGAACAAGCGAAAGAGAAGACGAACAAAGAAAAGAGGCGGGAACATTCATTCGTTTCTCCACGTGTTCCTATCTACTCATAAAAAATGTAAAAGAGACAAAAACGAGAGAGAGAGAGAGAGAGAGAGAGAGAAGGAAAAATTAAAAAAAAAAGTCTTCATTTCTGACGAGCATGGATTTTCCAATTTCGAAAAAAAATAGCGGAACTTTCGATATATGCTCGCGTCACAATGACTCGTATTCATAAAATGCTTGTTCTCAGAAACGTCACAAACGTCATCCTTATTACTCGCGATGTTATCAAGAAGATCGACTCGACAAATTTTGTGCAATAAATCATTTTTAAAATTCATTACGAAAATTCACGGAAACGGAGTAAAGGAATATGTGAAATATGTGTCATTGGCTTTCTATAGATTCTGACGACGTCGAAGACTAGACTAGAGCACTTGCAGCGATCTTACTACATCGTTGATAACGTGGAAAAACGTTACTTTAGCAAAAAAAAAAAAAAAAAAGCGCGAATGAACTCGTGATTAATATACGTATTCGAATTATTTTATTATTTTAAAAATTTTCTTGCTTTGGACAGATATAGAGACAAATTGCGAAATACATATTTCTCGATAAATTACAAAGAATTCTTTGAAATCAATAATTTAATTTAAATCTTGGGTGTGATTCAAATGAATCATGTTGTTATTCCATTTAATGATGTAGAACCAGTTTTTTTTTTATATATATAATATTTTCTTTTGTATAATAATAAATCGTAAATACGATCGTATTAATAAAAATATTCGCAATTTGTATGTTAAAGTGAAATATAACGTAAATTAATATAATATAAATTTCCATTAATTTTTAGAATATATAGTAGAATCTTTTTCGTACGTACTCGAGAATTTTCGTTGAAATTTCTTAATATTGCTATATTCATTAGTAATTTTTTACGTATACTTTGCAGCTTATAAATTAAATAGAATCGCTGTACCATTGACGTAAGATACATATTTAGTTAGACATACGTTCTACTTAGCTTTTTAAATGAGGTTTTAAATAGACAAGATTAAATATAATAATGTCAATAAATAGCAATTTGACTTATTGATCGAATTATTCAAATTGACCAATTATATATTTACTAAAGAAAACTGGTAAAGAAAGCAAAATAATGATACGATTCATTGCCTCTTTTTTTTTTATGCAAACAAATCGCATTTATTCTTTCCAGATCCAACTAATCAACTTCGATAGACAGTCTTAAAGAACTTTTTTAACAAAATAAATTATTTGAAAGAAGGAAAAGTCTATTTAGAAAAATTCAATTGAAAAATTTAAAAAATTACAATTATCTTATTACTATTTATCGTATAATACTCGGAAACAAAATTTTTTTATTCCAAGAAATCGAATAATACGTTGACATTTATATATATTTAATCGTGGCATTGTTTTCTCTGAAACGATCATTTTATCTGTTCAAGCCTATCAATTGCGAGTTCTTCGATGAAAAACAGAAGTTTCGAAAGCATCGAGGCTAATCGTTCGTCGACGCGACGTCATTCTTCAAATATCGTGCGAAATCAGTAGACTGAAGCGTGATAAGGGAGGCGAGAGGCTAATAGGAGGTAAGTTAATACGAGACAACCTTCTTATCAATTGTTTTTTCCTAACGGAAATGCAACGCCTCGCTTGTATGTTTGTGTACAACTGATAAACAAATCGATTAGTACACGATGACGAAATTATTTTCGTGTCGATCCTCGTCCACAAACATGGTTCTCGGTGGTCGCTACCGTTTCTATCGCGGACAATGTTAAAAGAGTCGTTGTTGACGTTCACTGATATCGACATGGACACAATGACACGATAATGGCAATCTCTTCCATGGGAACGAGCGCGTTTCGATTCAATCGCTAATCCAATTACGACCCATCCAAGTGTGCAAGGTTACATCAACTCTTAAGGGTTGAACATTAGTCACCTAATTAATTAACTATTCTCAATGGGATCGTGTTTCTTTGTCAAGGATCTATTAAATATTGTAAATTTGAAATTTTTTTTACTAAAAATTTATAAGATTTTCACGAAATATTTTAACATTATTCCATTGTCGAAGAGTTGAGCCAATTTTCCATTTAATGCTACGCGAGTGATTTGTTTGATTTTTTAATTTATGCTTTGCATCAACGAAATGTCTATGGAGATGATAGTTTTTCTTTCTAATGTAAATTAAAGAAAGGATGAAATCGAATTTTCTTGACAATGAAAAAATAAACTATTATTAATGTAATAATGAATATATTTTGAATGGAAAATCTGATTCATAGATAAATTCATTAAACATCTGGAGAAAAACTCGTAAAAGTCAGAATACAAATATAAATGTAACAGATAAAACAGAGAAAGAGAAAAAGACATTAGAAGAGAAATTATATTAGTTAGATTACAATAATTAAAAAATTAATAAAATAAAATTTAAAATTAATCACACATATCGCATTAAGTTATAAGTTAATAAAGCCGTACAACAATATAAAAATATGATTTCTTGCTATTTAACATATCATTGAAAACATAATATAATAAACAATATAATAAATAGCTTGATAATAAAATTAACACATAAAACAATTAAAAATTAACACAATATTCTCGTTATTGAATAACACAATATTTTAAAAATTTTCACAATGTATTAATATATTTATTATAAATTAGTAATTACACTAGTTTTCTATTATCGAATGCACTTTTTTTTTTGTTAATAATTATTAACACGATCGACATCTAAATCTAAAATCGTGTGATGATCGATTGGGTGGAACGAGACAAACGTTCTTTATCTATACTTACGATCAATGAACGAGAGGAAGTCAACGAACCGGATGCAGTTCACCACGATCGAGTAACAATGGTTCGACTAGATAACAGCATACTCATGCATGCCATTAAAATACATGGCGTAATGTAATTACTCCAAAATGCATATTTGTATATCGTAGATATAGATATTTAATTATCTTGATAAAACTACGCACGAAACACAGCTACGCCGTTGTCGTTGTGGATTGACGTCATGATGACACTTGTTTGTCTGGGCGACTGAAGTACATATAATATGTACATGTGTGTATGTATGTGCACGCTAATCGATAACGATAAATAGTGAACACAGGCGGCCTGAAAATAGTGGCGGCGATTTCTCAATGGAAAAAGATGATGGGCACGTGTTTGATCAATGATCGATCACACGCACTTGATATAAAGAAATTGAGACACCGGAAGAGACATTCGTTGAGACCATCTTGGCAATAATTTATCTATTAATAATATTAGTGAGTTGAATCAAGAGATACAGATGATCGTATAAAATGATGTTACGTTCTACTTTGTTATTACAGAAGATGTTTCAATATTTTTCGTGCAATAAGTGTAAACAACATATGATAATTTCCTTATCAATTTATTTTTCGTATCGAGAATCTGCAATTTTTCTCAAAATTAATTTTTTCTTTTTCTGTCTATAGAGATTTTTGCTCCATCGATCCCATCCGATTTATACGTTCAATTTATACGTTTCGATCGAGAATCGATTCTAGAATTTTGAGACGCATGCGCGAATTTATTCAATTTTCAACGGAACGAAACGAGGCATTGTCAATATCTCCCTATTTCTATTATCTATCCTCTGCACGAGAACGCGATATCGAGTAGCCAAGGTTAGGAGCGATAAATCGATTCGAGAGACGTCACAGAGTCGAGCAAACGGGCAGTTTTTTATTTGCATTCGATGATAATGACAGAGCTCTGCTAGTGGAAGGTGGAGCCCGCGTTTGGATAATAATAATCATAGGAGGAGTATAACGTAGTACCAAGAAAATGGAAGTACACAAAGTTTAACGTCAATCATGGTATGTTATGGATATTGACGATGTTGAAATTTACAAGAATCGAGCGATTGCAAAATATGCAAATATTTCATCAACACATCTTTCTTACGTAAAATTCAAGCAATTTAAGAGACTGACATAAAAAAAAATGAGGAAAATAACAAGTGTAATGACATGTGACGAATTATGAAATAAAGAAGTAAAATTATTACATTGTGGGAATGATAAAATTTTCATAATTGACAAATGATTGAAATTTTCTACTTATAGATTATAAAATCCCAAATTTGTACGATTCGTTTTAATATTAAAATTAATTTTATAAAGACTCAAATTCAGATTATTCCTCGGCGTTTCTTCATTTTAAGATACATTACATTTCAAAATTTTACTATTGATTTTTAAGTAATACTGATTTTTATGTAAATATAATGACTCGTTATTTGGTATTTATAAAAGACAATTTAAGAAAAATATCGCGCATTCAATATATTATATATATTGAATAATATGAAAAATGTGAATTAAAGAATTAAAGAAATCGTTAAAAAGTTAATGAATAAAGTCATTGATTTCTGATAGAATCGATCGAATATCAGATTTATGAAAAAAAAACTTTTCGAAAGAACAAAGAATCTTTTTCAATGACAGTAATTATTATTGTAATTATCGGTATTTCATCTCATAGATATTATTTTTCTTGTTTAATAAGCAAAAACTTGTTTGCAACCAACATTTTTACGACATCATAGTTAAATATTATTTATTGAAAAATGAAAAAAAATCATTAATCGAAAAAATTGTACTTATTTTACGTATAATATCCGGCAAGCAAAATTTCAAGAAATTTTTTTTCAAAAAATTTCAAGAATATAATAACTTTAATATAATATATAATATTTACAATATCTGATTATTTTCAAACACTATTACGCGTAAATCTCTAAAATTAGAAATTTTTCAAAACTTTTTGTATAGACAACTAAATATCCCATCTTATTCTTTGAATAAAAATTATATTTTACATCGATTTATATATTATTGTGATTTCACGATATCCTATTTTTGAAAAACTTTAGAGATCGAATTCTTCGAAAGAAGAGGAAAGTTAGAAAGAAAAATTATAATCTTTTAAAATCTTTTGACCTAGGGAATTTGCTCATGAGCTCACTGACCGGTTAACCTTGCCCGCGATCAAGAAAACCGTGGAATCGCGCAAGTAACGGGGTCGTCTCGAAAATCTTGGCCGGTGGTCGTGAAAACCAGTCGGTATTTTGTCTCAGATACGTCCTGTCGCTCGTCTCTCGAATAATAATGAACGTCTTCTTACATCGAGAATCGACGTAATCGTTTCCGAATTGTTTTTACGAGACCAAATCGGTAAACAAGTTTCTATTCCCCCAAATCGAAATCGTACGATGTTTAAAATACGTGTTAACA
>NW_006263304.1:489116-490458 GCF_000469605.1 Apis dorsata | reverse complement strand
TTTTTTTTTTTTTTTTTTTTTTTACAAATGACGCAGAATTCCCCGTAATTGTCTGGATGTTCGATTCAGAATTTATTCCACAAAAAATATATATAAAGAGAAATCTACCGCTTGTGCATAAATATTCAGATAGTTTTTGTGGATTCTAAGAAAATACATATTTAAATATGCGATGTGTTGTTGTGATTTTGAGAATTCGAAAAATGTGTCTGCAATTTTTCTTTTTTTTTATCTTTCGTTAAAGTTAATTTTAACCCTCGGAGGTGCTACGTCGAATTAGATTATTCCGTTTCGTTTGATTTTTTTTTTTTTTTTCTTTTCAATTTTATCCAATTTTATCCTGGATGCAAGAATATTTTATATTGAATGAAAATAAGAAAAAAATGTTAGATAAATATAAATTGATCTATAAATCTGAAAAATCAATCTGTATAAAGTACATTATTTTATATACTTTGATAAAAATATATAAACTTGACTGGTTACGAAAATATAAAAATACATTTAATTTATTTGACTCTGAACTAGTTGGCATAAAATATCCAATGTTACTTGGATCATAAAATTGTTCCTTCAATTTTCGAGTAAATAAAGTTTCTACATATCTAACTATATCTCTTCTAACTAAACTTGTAACACCTATAAAAAGCTGTAATCTAAATTCCTAAATTCCTGAATACAGCATCGATCTTCTACAATTTAACATTTCGCGTGAAAGAAACGATACTCATTTCAACAAAATTATCAGTTATTTATACATTAAACGATCAATATCCACAACGTTGTTTCACACATGTCTCTTTGTTCTAAATATTTTCAGACAGTCTGAAGTGAAATGAAATGTACACGCACCTTCTGTATCCACAGCTAACTGTTCGCGGGGGAACACGTTGCGTTTCGATTTATTGATTTGAGCCACCCACGCCACCAGATAAAACCAAAAACAAAGATAAGATGGGATCGATATTTTTCACTGCCGGGTTATCACTGCCTTTATCTCGCTTCTTGTAAATCATTATATATTCTGGTAACGTGTCGTTGTGACATTACGATTAACCCTTTCGTTCTTTCTCTCTGACGCACCAGATAATGGCTACTTATGACGTACACAGACGTTACGGAATGCCAGATCGTAATAAACAACGTTTTAACAAATCCAGAATATCATCGTTTCGAGAAAGATTAAATCGTATTGGCGTGGATCTTGTCACGATCGATATTTAGTCTACAACCTCTGAAATTTATTTTATTCTGCGATCCGACAAAGCAGTTTTATCAAACAATTTTTTCTTTCTCTGTTTCTTTCTTTTTTTTTTGTTTTTTTTTTTTGCTAATTATTTTT
>NW_006263304.1:486944-488806 GCF_000469605.1 Apis dorsata | reverse complement strand
AAAAAAAAAAAAAGAATTTATGAAATAGTAAACATTTGTGAAATAGTCAACCGTTGTATTTGAGTTTATAGATAAGCTGAGTTGGCTTCGAGTCAAGCGAAGAGAGATTAGTTTCCATTGAGACTTATATCGTGGAATATGCAAGGTATACGTGTCAACGATGAAGAATTTAAACGGAAAAGAAAACACGAGGAATTAAAACAACGATTAACGAATGCCTTAGAGCATTACTGCATTCCACTCATAATAGAAGACTTTTTTTTACCAACATATCTACAAAAAGGGAAATATCAAGAGCTAAGAATAATAAATTCCAATCGCGTTACTTCTTTTCCACGTATCGAGTCTCAAAGAACTTAGAGTGGAATAGGTCACAACTTCATCATCGTTTCGCGAATAGATGAATTTCCGGGAATCGCTTGATTCGAAGTTAAACAAGAATTAGCTGAAATCTATGAAAATCATTCGCGGTTCACGTGAGTTTGCGCTTCGAAGAAATTTCCCGCCTTCGTTTCAAACGAAGAGAATCGAAAGAGTTAAGAAGGAGAAAGAGAGGGGGGGGGAGAGAGAGAAGGAATTTTTTCGTATAAATTCCTGTTAATTAATCTTCCGTGTTTGTCGAGCACGATCACGACCCTCGAACACGGAATGCCAAGACCAAAGCATTGGCGTGCACGCATTACACGCTCGTCTACGGCAATGAAATCAAGGCTCTTCGTACAACAACAACTTGTTCCACGGAATTGCATCGACGAGCTCGTAAACAAGTTTTATATTCATGCTAGCTATCACGTGGTCCAATCCAACGTATCGTACATATCCATCTGCAATGTGCAACGTTTGATTTTCAACAACAGTTACCAGGAAACGGAGAAAAACGATGGTTGGATCGTTGCACGCGAACAAGGAGCAATTCATTCTCGCGCGAAAGCAACTATATCGAATCGTGGAAACTGGATTTTCGAGCGTGAATGTCGAAAGGCAAGACGCATCATCGTTACACACGATTATGCTCGATGATGCGTAGTAGAGATATTTCCAGCCCGTTTACGAAAAGTATCCTTGAATTCGGCCAACTCACCTAGCCCCTAATTTCAACCGCGTAAATGTATAATTAGAATTCGTTGCTGCGAAGTCGCGGCACGCTTCGAGACGCGTCTATTCTTTTACGTTTATGCTAATGACGGAGTTGGTATGCGGATAACGATGATGGAACGCTCCATTGTGAATTTCTCCTTCGAAGGTTCTTTCGAGTAAAAATTCGTCGAAAGCGTTTGAGGATCGAAACCGGTCAATCATCGTTCGCTTCGTTAGATTTTTCCAACTATTTAGTGAAAGTTAAATTGTTAAATCTCTCGAAAGAAGATGAGAGAGGTATTTGTACGAGAAGTCTCCAACGCGAACACGCATTCTGAGGCACTTTCTTTTACAGTTGTATGCGACTCTTGTTTACAAGTTTATAGTAAGAACGGTTCGCCAAAGCAACGGCTGAAAATAATTTTACACCGAAATAACAGCGCAAGTATAAACGATTCGTCGATCAAAAACTCGTGGCATCCTTCTCTGTATCAAAGAAAGAAAAAAGAAAAAAGAGAAAAGAAAAAAAAAACTCTGCAAAAAAAATTAGTTGCTCGAGCAAATGTTCGATCCGTTCGAAGGTAACCCCACTCCCGTCATCCCATCTATTCGAATTCCTCTCGAACGCGGTCAAAGTGCCGCAAAGCCAATAAAGAGAAGCACGAACATGTTTCAGGATTGGTAACCACGTGGACACGCGTGCCAGGCGAGCTGACCGATCGCGAGGTGCCAAGGCCAAGCACGGACTGTACAGTGTACCCGATGGGCAGGTGGGTGGAAGTCAT
>NW_006263304.1:484800-486909 GCF_000469605.1 Apis dorsata | reverse complement strand
CGCTTTGTGCAAACGTCTGCAATGGCGTCTCGGCTCGCGCGCTCCGTATATCGGCACGCGTGCGAGGAAAGGCGGAACACTTTCGATCGACCAACGACAACTAACGAGGTAAACGTCCGTTGCTCGAAGCTAACGTGCTCGTTTATGGCCTGTATATGCATTCTCGAAATCTTGCGCGTGACGCAACATCCACGAAAATATTTGGCACGCGACGCGGAAATCTCGGCGCGTGGCACCGATGCGGAGGTACGAGATAAATAAATGAATAGCGCACCACGACGACGCCCTGCAACGGCAACGCACGTGCAGACGAGCATTATTTGCGTCGAAATCGCGACGAAGGACGCGCATGATTCGTAATTCGTCCGACATGAAAAGGAATATTTGCGCACCGTCGAATTATTTGATTAAAAATTTCAAGTTCTTCTTTTTTTTTTTTTTATATAGATTCTGTCTATATGTCTATGGGGTACGTGCAACGATCAATGTTGAGACTTCCAAATGTAAATTATAATATATTTTGAAAAAAAAAAAAAAACATTGCAGATAATATCGTGGAATCAAATGGTCAATTTAATTTCGTTTAATATTTAAGGTTCTCGCTGATGTAAGTAGATCTATGTCCTTGGTATTTAATTTCGATGAAGGCCACTTCTCGGGATCGAGAATCCAGGCACACTTCTAAAGAAATTTCTTGGTTGCTAAGAGGAAGAAGAGAAATCGAATGATATCAGCGAACAGCTGATGAAATATTCTCCAAGGGAACACTGCTTACATCAATCATCGTTTTTGAAAAGAGTCGAGAAACTAACTTTTCTCTAAACGTCGAAACAAACTTTGCTAAAAAATACGCCAATTATATCTACGAATACAAAATTGTTTTTATCATCGAGATCACACTTAACATCAAAGTAATGCGGAGTAATGTGGACTATAGAAGGAAAAACAAAAGAATCACAAGATCTCTGCCTTGTTCCCCCGCTCGCAAGTTATGTCGAAGTCGGCGACGATTTACGCCGTAATCCTCCATTCAGTCCTGAATCGAAGAATCGTTCGTTACAAAATTCTCTGTTAATCAGCCGCAAAACTGCGGCGTCAAACGGAACAATATAATTGCGGTTGTCGGTATCAATTTAACGATCATCGTTTCGCGCCCGGCCGCCGTCACATTAATGAACAACTCTAACCATAGCCCGCGCCAACTATAGTAACGAACCTATAAAAAGTACGTTTCTTCGCCGTTGTAATCAGCCAGAGAAAACGTGAGCACTGTCCCTGACACGCGAGTCTCTCTCGCATACACTATTCAACGCGAAAACTGCGTGTGTACGTGTATATACACATACAGCGTATATATAAGACGGATCTATGACCTGTAACTCGGGCAGTTGGTTGCACCATCGAGACGCAGCTTGCGCTTTCGTCGACTAAACGAAATACGACGTGGGCAGCAGCTGATCTCCGCGACGTCATCGTTGGTCACGATGCTTTTCTCCGAGTTTAGAGGTTAAAAAGAAATCGTTTATTAATCGTAACTCGTTAACATGATGCAAAGTGGTGGCCGTTCGTCGCAAGATTCGTTCGTCTAATCGTGTTCTAATCTAATCGGGGGGAACGATTGATCCAGGAATGTTCATCTCATGAACGCGACCAATTATCGTTAGATTGCAAAATCCTTGTAACCAATTGTATAAAGGCTTGGTTTATAATTATTTTATACAATTTAGATTTCGATTGATTTCAAACTTTTGGATTTTCTGTATTCAGCGCTATTCTTTTTTTAATACGAATGTGCTGCGTCATTAGCACTGTTCGTAGCGTTGGACGTTTGTTAGGGGTCATTAATCTCGAATTGATTAATCTTTTAGCTATAACAAGCGTATACATACGTCTTTCAAATATCTTTGCGTATTTACAAAAGTATACTATATAGTTATATAGCATAGTATGTATATATCGAATAAATTTGAATCGATCACGATATATAGCTTATTAAATTAAAATAATCTTTAAGTCGAATAACGTCAGTTCATCTCAAAATAAACGAATTCTGCTTGAAAAAATAAATTTATACAGAATAAAAATTTGACGGAATATTTATCACTTTTA
>NW_006263304.1:478933-484641 GCF_000469605.1 Apis dorsata | reverse complement strand
CAACTATCTTAGAAATGCTATATATATATATATATATATATATATATATAACAAATGACTTTTGTACAAACTATGCAAATTATAATTGAAACTGTCGAAAGACAAAAGTTTAATATATTTCCTTCGTTTGGCAATTTTAAGCTCTGTCTTCTAAATTTCGTAGTAAAGGTAAGCTGTAAAAATAGATGAGAGTTGAAAGGAGGGGTCGTTCGCCCACAGATAGTAGGAGTACAGCGTCTGATCATGACGCGTCCATTTCTACTAGTTTCATCAGCCACTTTCCATCATAAGCAAAACGTTATGGCCTCGCTCTATTTTTATTCATTTCCTTTATCGCTCTATCTAATTGTTTACACGCACAATCGAGACTTTTCGCTTAGATATTTCGATTCTAGAAACTGGCTTCCCCGGAAATGGTTGAGAAAAAAAATGACTCGCATAATTTAATCAACTGTATTTGCCAATCCGGATAAATAAACGACGATGTTCTATTTATCTATGGTGAACGCAAGCCAACAACAAGCCATAACAGCCACTTCATAAATTTTCCTATTATCGTTGCTCAACCGTTACGGAGAATCAACCAAGTCGCCGTTTTACTCAACGACTCGGTAGCCTCGATACTTGAATGACTTCGAAAATGTTTTCAGGCATGGTGAAAGCGTGGAATAAATTGGCCGATTACGCAATCGGTTATGCGGTTCACAAAAGAGCCGCATCTATTTTTCACCGACTTCTCGCGATTCGGACCAATAAATATTCTTATTGACTGGTCGTGCAAAGAATATTCCCCCACACCGTTCCACGAGGTTAATTCATCATGCTTAATTCCGTAATTTCGAGGGAAGATGTATGCACATCCAATTTAGCCGCAAGACGTGCATTGCCTTGGCGCCTACGAGTAAATCCTCACAAGCGCGT
Source organism: Apis dorsata (assembly GCF_000469605.1). Taxonomy (NCBI): domain Eukaryota; kingdom Metazoa; phylum Arthropoda; class Insecta; order Hymenoptera; family Apidae; genus Apis; species Apis dorsata. The sequence continues at coordinate 483,720 of NW_006263304.1, read as the reverse complement.
CTCGATTCATATCCGGCCGCGTCTTTCTCCCTCTTCCTAGGAGGGAGAAGATTCCTTGTCAAAAAATAGCTCCGTCATAGTTAGCGTCACCGTCATCGACCGGTGAGTCACAGTGAACGCCACAGAAGGAGGACACGGTGGGTAACTCGGCCGAGCAAGTCGTCATCTCGAGTTGTTCACGAGAATAGCAACGAACCTTGTGCGCTGGGTGAGATCAAGGAACGTACTGATCGCTTTCGATATATAGAGCTTCGATTACGTTGCTCGATACGTGAGCTCGAGGCGCGGGAATTCGCGCGAGATTCGAACCGGGAACGCAAAGGATCGACGACGATACGCGATGATGGAAAGGATTTACGAACGAGATTACGACAAAGTTTCATGGATCAAGGGATCTGTGTAAATATAAGACGCGTAAACAAGAAGCTGTTTGGAAAATCCAGTTGTGACGTAACTGGCCATACGACCGATGGAACATTGTGATAAACTTGTATCCGGCCGTAATAACTATCCGAGTCCAGTTTTTTCGAAATTCTGTTTACCAGTTTTACTAATTTATTTCTTTACTCGATTGGAATAATAAGAACCTGTTTACGTATCGATCTTCTTAACGTGTAATAAGAAAGAATTAATAATATGAATTTCGATCTATAAATTTTGTTTTTTTTTTTTTTTTTATAGGTAAACTGATTCTAATCCTATTCGAGTATCCGGATTCGTGATTTCCCAAAGAGGATCTGCCATTATTTTTAATTGAAATTATTTTTACGAAAAGTTTCCTGCCACGAAGATTTTTCATGCTAATTTTTATGCAAATACGAAACGAAGATCAGCAAATTATTCGATTATTACAAGATAATTCACAACTTTTTACACGATAGCTTTAATTAATTTTTTTTCTATTAAAAGTTGATTAATTTTATTATCATCAAAGATGTAATGGTTTATCAAGTAAAGAATTGGATTAAACAATAATCAGTTTTTTTATTGAAACGGAATTTTCGTACAGGAACAGGTCCGATAGAACGAACAAGACTTTTCTATTTGTCGTTTCCGACAGAGGCACCGCACAGTCTTGCGACCCAGATTCGATTTTATCTTTGCGATGCAATGGTGTGACGGAGACCCTGACTTCTTGGACTTGAAAAGCTACATGACGATCCAATTGCATTTGTTATTCAATGAGAAGATATAATAGTCAGGAAATATAGGATAATTCGCTGGAGCTCGTCAATCGATGTAAATTGGAAAATTAATTTTAAACGGAAAATTTTTCTTTTCCTTATAAATTGAGATAAAAATCTATTTTTCACGAGAAACAGGAAAGATCGTAATCAGTCTGAAACTTAGTTCCAGCTATAAATCGTTCTTTCGAAAAATGATTCATCAAAATTCCGCGAATACATTGATATCGTAATCAATAAATCCCCTATATTGCAACATCCTTCGGCCTTAGCGACTTGAAAACATGCTGATATTGTGCCTGGCAAAACTAACATCAAGATTATTTTCCAACAAAATTCCAACGAAATCGATGAATCGTGAAAATTTTTTGGACAAAGATCCACTTAGAAGACTTATCATACGAATCTTCTCGAAGAGATGTAACGTCAAAACAAACTGGAGAACACGTCCGGTACAGATATAAAAAATATTCGTGACTCTTATATTCGTGAGTTGTTTTGTAAATATTGCGAAAGAACTTACATAACTATCGAGTTAAGTATCGTTAGAATAAATCTTATTTAACCAGTCCTTACGATATCGAGCGGATCGGTCAATGAAACAATTAATAATTATCGAGCAATAACGAAGAAACGAATATCGCAAATAAAACCAAAAAGAACGAGACGAAACAACCGGTTTAACGGTAATTGAAAAAAAAAGAAGAAAGAAAGAAAGAAAGAAAGAAAGAAGGCGGCCATTAGAGCGACAAGACTCGATATCAACGACAAGTCCCAAGATTTCTTTATGATAATTGCAAACAAAACGACGCACACGACGTGGTGTGCAATTGGCTCGCGAGCAAACAAGTTTTTTGCAAATCATTCAATGCACTATTGCAACTTGATTTGTATCGTAGCGGTGCACCGTGACAATGACTATCATAGGCAAGGTCGGTTGTTTCCCAAGTAGCCGGAGAGCCGGCCGAGAAACCTCGTGAAAGAAGAGGGGAGGTATAGTCGTGGCAAGGTCGCGAGATTGATAGAAGGCAAAAAAAAGTAATGACCGATTCCCAGACGGGGAATCGAATTTTATTCGCGACACAACGAGTCCGCATTACCCGATAGGAAGTCGTCAACCGAAAAATACGGCTTATTTTTACGGTTAAACGAGCTGCTTGGACCGAACCCAATGTGAAAGTGTAACCGTGAAACGATCCTTTTCTTCTCTTTCCATCTTTAATTATTATTTATTCCTTCCAACGTTCTCACGTTTTTCTTCTTCTTCTTCTTCCTCTTCTTCTTCCTTTTTTTTTTTTTTCTTTTTTTTTCCTTTCTTATTCTTCGACGAACGATTTCCTGAGAACCGGAAAGTTAATTGTATTTTCATAATAGAAAGATGAGCTTTGAACCGAGATTTAGAGATACATAGGTATAAAAAGTATTCCGCGAAAAAAAAGATGGAAACACGTTGGAAACGATCTATCTCCGTGGATTCTACTACGTCATGGGTAATGGACGAAAATATTTGCTCGCGCGAGAGATAGAGACGATTCACGCTAACTTTCAAAATATCTTTGTCTTGAACGATGTAAGAAACAAAGCTTGATGCATTGTTCATCGACTTGTTGTCGACGCGACGAAATCTTATCGATCATCTGCGAAACGGATGGAATTCATGTTATGATAACGCTTTGTTTTGCAATCCGCCTGTGAACTTGTTCTGTTTACGGCTAAACGGCTCAACGTTAGAGGGAATAACACAATCGCATACCGCTTTGCGCATACTTTGCGCAACCAAAATGAACGTGGATGAAATCACGAAAGAACCAAGAGGGACGAGAGTGTCGTTTGATGATTAAGAATCGTGGTCTAATAGACTAATTCGCGAGCCATAAATTCTCGTTAACTTTTCGTGCTCGAACAATGAATCCAAAGTATCGTTCTATAAATACAGAATTATCTTTCATTCGCTTACAATCTATTGATAAGATATAGTTTCCGATATAAACGACTCGCAACGTGGTCAAGCTCTTCCCGCTTTAAAACAAGAAGTAGCTATATTTGAATGAATTGAAATCGTCATGCCATGATACTTACTTCATCACGTAGAAACGAAACTCCACAATTTAGCTTTGCTCGAGGAATCCCATCAAACGGTTAAAAACACATTGTACCGCGTTTACGCGCGTGAAACCGTTATATATATATGTATATATATCCGTTATATATATATATATATATATATATTAGTATTTATACACTTCTCGCTTTATTCACCTCGTGCAAATGGAATGTACATCGCATAATAGAGGCCTGTATATACGTATCAATGAAACGTCAGATTTCCCAGTGGCCGTTTCGCGATATTTCATACATCACCGTACAATTCCAGCTTTTCTGTATTCCCCTCTTATCTAATCGCTCCAGAACCGGTCAGTAGTGCTTTTTCTAGGTCACACATTACATAAAACTACACACTCGTCTATGACCGTGTCTTTGCACGATTCGAATTCGAGGAACGATAACCGGGGGATGGAAAATTTAACGATTCCCCTTACATTTCCCCCTTTTCCAAACTTAGTCTCGAGTTTTTGGTGTAACTTGGATATCGCAACGTAGACATTTCTTGACACGTGTGACAAGAGTTTAATCGATTTGCCGCGTTCGATTAACTGATAAAAAGCAACACTAGGCGCATCAAGAGGACAAACGACATCCCACACGCACGTTCACAGCGCGACTGTTGGCGCAATACTGAACAACTGCGTGTCGGTCATAAATGACGGCGCCTCAGAGCGCGCGATGACTCGCGCAGTCGCGTGATCGCCTACACGACAAATCGGCCGCTTGTTTACCGCCAGAATTAGACAAAAGAACGAAGCTTGATCGTTTAAAAGGCCGATTGGGTTAATCAGGGGTTCAATTCGTTTAAGGGTCGTGCCACGTTTACCCCGTGTCTCCTCGTTTTCGAGATGTTTCGCTCGGCGATGGGCACACGGTGATGACACGTGGTTTCCGGAAACAAGTTTGACATTGATATATCGGAGGAATTGCGTTGAGAGTTTACTTGGGAATATTGGCAAACTTTTTTGCGTAGTTATTGTTGATGGGTGAAAGTGTTTGGCTAAGCTAATGCATTTATCTTTAGCCGTGATTTATGAAAGTTGATGATGAATCGAGAGAAGACGCGTTTTTTTGCGTTTCATCGATTGTTTTCATAACGAGTGGTAAAGAATGGAATGGTAAATTTGAAGAGTTCATCACGTGTTGTTTGTGCAACTTATGCTGTTCGATCCGGGTGAAAGGGTGGAGCTACGATTGGAAAATAAACAGAATGAATTCGCGTTATACCGGTATACGTAGATATATCTCGTTCATTATTAAAGAAATAATAATAATTCTCGAATACTTTTGTATTCTCTTTATTTTCTAATGATAAAGACTTTTAAAATTAAATGACTTTGAAAATATTTTTTTCAATCATTTTATTTTCACTTTTTGAAGATCGTTCAATACTCTTTTAATATATTTTTTTCAACTTTTGCATCTCAAAATAAGTGTTAAAATTTATTCAAACGATCTGATTTTATAATGACCTTCGATATCAAAATCTTACGATAT
>NW_006263304.1:464994-478647 GCF_000469605.1 Apis dorsata | reverse complement strand
TTTTTTTTACAAAACTTTCCGTTATACCACGAATTTAATGATAATATCTAAGTAGAGAAAACTTTATTTCTTGACAGATCCAATATTTTTTTGTTATGCATTTTATAAGAAGAGGTACGTTTGAGTGATCCATTTAACTCGACGTAAGAATTCTTAGCGTAGAATAACAACGTTGAATTATCATCGCAAACATATTTCGCGGTATTAATGTCGTCGATACGTGATAATATTTAACAGAAAGTAACTCTTACTACCTCTGTGCATTATCTCTGATCTCGACATTAACCTTGAGAAGAATAGATTGATTCGACTCCACCCCATACAACAAATAAGAATGACATTTCTGATTTCTCCTTCGAGAAATCACCGCGTTCCTTGTTCTCTTATGATTAAAATTGAAATCATCCGCGCCATGAACCTCGACCACGAAAACAAGATATTTTAACATTTACACGCGCGGTTGCAAAATGAAAAACAACGAAATGAAATATCCAATTATAATTATTTATTCTGTATAGACGAATTGAAAGAAAAATAATTCTAATTTCCATAGATTGCAATCCTTTATCACGAGTGCAATTATCGATCATTTTGTTGCAATGATAACAGATGATTTGCTCCAAATTGAAGTGAAACTTATATTCGTACAAACGATCCATTGTCAAAAACAAACGTCAAAAATAAATTTAGAGACATTTAGATTGAGAACGCTCATCGTTGATATTTTAATATTTCTGAAATGTTTTTATCGTTTCCATAATGATTATCCATTGTATTTCCATTTTTGAGCTGAGATCAAATTTCGAATATTCTATTATTCTTAAAATCTATTTATTTATAGTAATGAAATTAAAAGGGTAAGATTAAATTTTAATTATAGTGTTCGATAAATATGAAAAAAATTTATATATAAAATGTTTAAAAAGAAATTCTCAACTAGTTTATTCAAAAAAAATATTTCTAATTCATATTGATAAATTTATTGATATATACGCATGTTATTGCTTATAAATAATATATATAAATAATTCAGTGCATTTAAAAATTATTACAGATAATAGTATTTTATATCTGAGAAAATTGCCAAAGAATCAATGAAAAGAACACACATATTATCCAGAATAACGTTCTTTCGAACATCTTGCTCTTTCGATTAAGAACACAGACGATAGTTTAATAAAAATTGAAACAAAATCAAAATGTATATTAGAATTCCCTTTGTAATCTACAAAAATACGTATGATTTTGATATTGCGTTTAATAAATTGATCTTTTATAACTGATGTTCATTTTACCTGTCCCAACAGTACACTGTTCATATCGAATGTTTTTGCTGTGAATTTGTTGTTCCTGTGCATTATTTGCAAAGAAAAAAGGTGTACCTGTAATTTTATAATTAATACAATTTAATAATAAAAATATCATTTAAGGAAAATAAATATTGTTTCTTAAAATTCTTAGAAGTAGTCTTAGTCTTTATTGATGTCGATTATAATTGATCTTAATAATATATATAAATTCTTACCTCGCGTCTTACCATTGGATCAGTCGTATCGTTGAAAGTATCATAAAGGGTCCATTTAATCTTCTTCGCTTCGTTCGTTGTTGACTCGCAGATCCAAATTATCATCGCAAATTTAATGAAAAAATAAAACGCTGGAGCAATATTCGGCATGAACCAGAACTTAATGTTTTCAGTTTCAGGTGAATATATTTTAAGTAAGAAGAAATACAGATTGAAAGTGATTGTGGTAAACGTCGTGATAACCAAAACTATAATATGTATCATAAATGTATCGTTCACCAATTCAACGACATCGCTGATCTCTAAATGTTTTTCCTCTAAACGCTTTAATTTTATTAGCAACAAAGAATTTTTCTGCTCATGGTGCACAATTGTCTCTACTCGTGGATCATTGTCGAATTGAAACTTTTTCAATTCATGAATGGATTTATTCAATTTTTTAAAACAAACTTTTAACACCCAAACACAGTTTATGTAAAACATATCTACTGAAAAATTAATCAATAATATATACAAATGTGTAACATTTCGTAGAGTCACATGGATGTTGCTCTTGAAACAATTTGGTAAATGAATAAGGATGTATAAGAAACCAAGAATGTCCTTTTTGTGAATCCGTCTCGCTAAATCGTTGAAATCTTTTTCAGATAATATGAAAGAAATCTTTAATAAGTTTTGAATCATGTATAATCGTGTACCGGATAAAATATGCATCGTTATAATACCAATTCCAACCAAAAGCGCGTACATGTTTTCATGAATTACTTCTGCTGTGTTTTTTTTTATTATATTAGTAAAATTCAGTTGGTAAAACAAGTTAAACCATATAAAAATGGAAAGTAACAGTATAAATATACTAATAACGAAACGAGTTTTCGAAAATAAATATACTGGACGTTTCCATTTGTAAGGAAAATATCCAATTATTCCGCATATAAAGAAACAAGGAAACATCAATGAATTAAAATCTGTCGCGTTAAATATTTTCCATATTTTATGTTTTTTCAATTTTTCGAGCCACATTACTTATTCAAATATTATTGTCAATATTATTTATTCAAATATTATTGTAAATATCAAATCGTGAATTAGTTTTCGAAAATGTTACGTGTAAAAGTTATTTATTCATATAAATGGAATAGTATTCCTCACGAACAACTATCGTTTTTAAGACAAAGTACTTAGGATAATGATATTCGATTACCAAAGTAGGAAAAAATGCAATTCAATAATGAAAATTATAAATATATAATATAAAATTGATTATTTTTCGTAAAATGGAAATGCTTTTAACATGATTGGAAATAATATAATTTTATTACAAAAAAGCTAAATTTTTTATGAATCAGTTTTTCATTCAAATCAATTATTTCTTCAATACACATTAACGTAATCGATCGAAATTTTTCTTTAACAAGGTGGAACAAATAAAAATTGTATCAACATTAATAAAAAGGTAGTAATTTTGCATGTCATCTATAAAATAAAATAGAATTGATGAAAAAAAAATTGATGGATTTTCTCGATAAAATTTTCTCTTTACTTACCTCTGTCACAAGAGTCAAGTCTATTTCGAGTCCAAACATCACAAATGTATTATCTTTTTGCAACACTTCTAAAGAAAATAACTCCAACTAAAATTATCAAATCGATGAATCCATTAAAATCTATATAATGCAAATCAAATAATCTTACCTCCGTTATAATTTGATCATCAAAAGTATGCACGAGAATTTTATGAATATTTGAGCCAATTTTTTTCATTTGGACTCTAATAATTTCAATGATTGAAACAGAAATAACTATATATACGACATAGAAAATTGCAAATCCAAGAGTACTGTTTATCTTTGTGATCTTGCCTACTTCTGTATTGTATAATATTAGATAAATGTATAAGTTGAACGTAATATCGAAGAATAACATCAATAATATCATTTCATTTTTCAAGCTATATGAATGATTTAATAACTGAACAGCTTCTATCAATTCCGTATATTGTTTCTTAAGAATCCTCAATTCCATAAGCAAAATGGGATTTTTTTTCATATGATATTCTCTTCTGAGAAGATGAGGCTCATCGTTGATTAGAATTTTCTTAATTTTTATTAAAGAATTATTTATAAATTTGAAACAAGCATTTAATATGTATACATTGTTCAAGTATAAAGTACTTATTATGAGAAGTCCAAAAAATGAATACCAACAAATAAAAAGAAAAACACAAAATTCATGATTGATTATGAGAAATGGCACAAGAAGTCCTAATGGCATAAAGAATAATATATCTTTTATAAGAAATATTTTGATCAATTTGTTAAAAATTTCTGCAGATAGTGCGTAAGAAACATGCTGAACACGTTGAATCGCCTGAACTGTTGATCGATTTGAGATATAACTACAAATGAATACTGCAGGACCAAATAACGCAATAGAATTACGATGTAACAGTCTAGGTATCCCGTCATATATATAAAAGTTAATTTCATATAAGGAGATAATTGCGAGAAATAAATAAATGATAATTACAATTGTAGAGAAAACGGAGTGTAATTTCGAGTACATAAATTTCGACGATTCGAGTTTGTAAGGTAAAAAACCCATGAAACGATTAATGAATGCAATATAATATATTAATGATGCATAATTTCCAAAGCGTAGAGGCGATGATTGTTTTTTACAATTTTTAACTCGTTTTCTATTACATTTTGTTAATCGATGAATCATTTGAAGAGCTTAAATTAAAACAATATCACAAATTTTAACTAATTTTTCACGAAATTTCACTTTGAAAAAACAAAACTTTATTTTGCATTGAAGAACGAAAATTACATTTTCTTTCGAGATCGTATTCTACACTAAAAGATATTTCGCATTGTGAGAAAGTTATGAATGTCATAGTTTATTATGCGATAAGTGAAATTTAATCATTTTTATGCAAATCTAATTCGAACATCTAAAACCGAAAGAAAGTAAAATCCATTAGCGAAAAGAGTTTCGTAACATTAGAAAAAACATAAAAAATGCAATAATAAGAACATTATCTTGATTAAATCGATGAAATTTATTTATCCATTTCTCTCCTTTAGAAATTTATATTTGATACAAAACTTTAATTATTAAATATATACAATTATTGACAAATTGATTTATAATAATATTTTTATTATTTGTGAAAAATACAATAAGAGTAAAAAAATTCATTTAAATTATACGTTATCGTTATTTTCTCAATTAAGAACGTATCTCTTGACGTCATTGCTTTATATGTACGTCGTTTATTTTATCAACTTCCTGTGCTTATTGTTGTTATTAGATATATTTTTTATCAGCATATAGTTTGTTATAAAATTTTTTTTTTATTCCAGAAAAAATTATATGATTTGTTCGAAAATTTTGAGCAATATTAAATAAATATTATTGATACAAATTAATAATAAAAAAAACTATATATTTTAATTAATAAATAATAAATTTAATAAGATTAGTTATAATATAATTAAAATAATTACATATATACAATGATTATAACATAATTACAACATGATAATTTTATAATTTTATTCATATCTATTATAATCTTATAAGATTATTGCATAATATATTAATCATTATAAATTTAAATAAAAAATTTACATATTTTTTTTAACATTTTAAATAAATTTCTATATATAATTTATTTATTTTTAAATAATTCAGAATGTCTTTAAAGTAACCACACTATATAAATATATACTATATTTCTTGAAACGGAGTGCATTTGTTTTGAATAGGTTATGTGAATGCTATCCATCCATGTAAAATGGATCATATAATCTAAAGTACAAATAAATAAATTAGTAAAATTCTTCGTTTTAATTTTATTTATATTTACTAATTGTATTATTTCAATATTATAATAAACATTTGATAATGATTACTTAAATAATCTCAATTTCTTATCAATGAATTAATTTAACTTATTTAAAGTGGCATTATGGATAAAGGTATAATTACCTATATTTATTTAGAAAATTTTGTGTAAGTATCAATTAATTTTTTTTAGTTTTTAATTGTAATAAGAAAGGTAAATGTGAAAAATTTCTTATATTTTTACAGAACTTATAATAAAGTTTGCATAAAACCTGGGAGAAATTTGAATGTTATTATTGGTCCTAATGGTACTGGTAAATCAACAATTGTTTGTGCTATTGTACTTGGATTAGGAGGTAAACCTAGTACTATTGGTCGTGCCATTCATATCGCTGATTATGTAAAAAGAGGGTGTGAAGAAGCAAAAGTTGAAATTCACCTCAAAAATGGCAAAAAGAGTGATGTTATTATTCAAAGAATATTTAATATAAATGGGAAATCTTTATGGTTCCTTGATGAAAGACCATCAAATATCAAAGAAATACAAGAATTAATAAAAACTTTTAACATTCAAGTACTTAAAAAAGATTTTTATTATAAATTAATCTTTTCATTATTTCTAATTTATTTTGAATTTCAGGTGGATAATCTCTGTCAATTTCTTCCACAAGATAAAGTACAAGATTTTTCAAAAATGAATGCACAAGAATTATTAGAAAATACAGAAAGATCAGTTGGTGATCCCATAATATTAGAACATCACAAAAACTTAGTACAATATAGAATAGATCATAAAGATTTAGAAAAACAGATTGAAAGCAAGAAGAAAATATTAGAAGAAAAATCTCAAATATATGAAGGTTTAAAAGAAAATGTTAGTAGTATAAAAGAAAAGAAATTAATAAAGAAGAAAATTATTAGCTTAAAACAAAAAAAAGCATGGATATTATATGATCAAAAGCGTAGAGAATTGCTCAAGGTAAAAATAAAAAATTATAATAGTTATGATCATAATTTTCCTATAATAATTTTGTAATTAATTACTATATACATTTTGCTAATTATTATAGTTAAGAAAAAAAAAGGAAACTGCAGTATCTGTATTAAAATCATTAGAAGAAGATATAAAACCTATTGATGATACAATAGAAAAACTAAAATCAGAAATTGGACAACTACAAAATTCTGTTTCAGATCATGTAAGATCATATTTTGACTTGTAAGATAGTAATTAATTATATAATCTAATGATTGTATAATCTAATTTATTCTTACAATTTTAGAATAATAAAATCAAGATTAAAAATACAAAATTAAAAAAAATGATAGATGATATTTTAGATTGTGAAAATAATATTAAAGATTATGAAAATACATGTAAGCATAGAATTCAAATGGAAGAAGCTCGAGATCACGATATTGATATTGCACAACAACAGAAAAACAAACTTGATAACGATTTATTGCTAATGTTAAAAGATATTGGATCTGGTTTGTTTTATTTTAATTATACTTATATCTAAATCAATATATTATGACATTTTTAAAATATGTTATGTTTTACAGAAGAAAATTTAATTAAAAAACGACAAGAAATATTATCCAATATAGAAAATAAGAGAAACATAATTAACATGTTAACAAATAAAAATTCAGGATTAAAACAAGAAGAAGAACGTTTAAGTCTTGAAATTAGAGGTGAATTATTTATTTTATTTTTACTATTTTGTTTTCATGTGTATTTTATTATTATTTTAATAATAAAATAAAATTTTCAGCTCAAGAAACAGAATTACAACTTCTTAACATTGAAACAAAACGATTAGAATTATTAAGGGAGAGAAGTATTGATACATATAGAGCGGTACAATGGTTGAGAGAAAATCAAAATAAATTTTCTAGTACAGTACACGAACCAATATTGCTTAATATAAATGTAAAAGATGCTTCATATGCAAAATATTTGGAAAATGTTATTCCATTTAGGGATTTGATAGCATTTGTCTGTGAAAATAAACGAGATATGAATATGTTATTGCATTACTTAAGAGACGAGCAAAAATTACAAGTAAATGTTGTACATTCTGACCCTATGAGAAATGTTTCCATGAATCCAGCAGTTCCGTTACACCATATTAAACAATTTGGTTTTACCCATTATCTAGTATCGTTAATTGAAGCTCCGAATATCATAATGAAATATTTAGTAACTATGTATAATCTAAACAACATACCTGTAGGAACAAATCAAGTTGATGATAACATTGATCATATACCTAATAGTATACGTTACTATTTTAGTGGTAAGTAAATTAAGATAAAAATGAACATTAAGTAGATATTTTGCATAAATAACGATAAATGTTAGCAGATATTTTGCATAAATAAAATTAATAATATTTGATTGCATAATTAAAATTAATAATATTTTATTTTTTAGTAAACAATGTGTATATGGTAAATAGATCTAAATATACGGGAGAAAAATCTATTGGAATGCAACCAGTATCAAGTACAGGAATGTTATCTATTGTATTAGATAAATCAAGACTATTAAACGTTGAAGAAAAGTTTGTTAATAATTTAACATAATAAAATGTAAATTAAATGTATTGTTATTGAAATTTTTTTTTAGATTGAGAATATTAAAAGAAAGGAAAAGCAATGTATTTAATAAAATTAAACAAATTGATGAGCAAGTACATGAACAAAATAAGGAATTAGATGAATACAGGATTAGCAGAAACAAATATCAGCAGGATTTCCAACAAATACAAACTCTAAAATCTAGAATATCTATGATACAAAAAAAAATTGTAGATCTGCAAAATGAGCGAACTAGTATTGAAAAAATACAAGAATCTTCTGCTAATGAAATAAAGGTTCTATTAAATATTAAATAATTATTTTTCGTATTAAAAAATATATAAATTTATATATATATTTATATATATTTTTTGTAGATAACTATGGATAAACAATTAAAAATTTATAAGGCATACAATACTGAATTAGAAGATTGTTTTAAATGTATTACAGCCAGTGAAGAAACTGAATTAGCATTAAAATTACATAATAAATCCTTAAGAGTAAAAATAAATGATTCTCAAGATTTGAGAGAAAAACTTAAAGTAGCCGAAGATAAAATAAAACAATTTATTTCTGAATTGCAACCATTGAGAAAAGAAGTTGAGAGAATATATAATGAAGCACTAGAAACTACCGATGGCATTAGTCCTCAAGATGATGCATTTGCGGCTATAAATAAAGTATTTAATAAATTACCACCAACTATAGAAGAGATTAATAATGAATTGAACATTGCACAAGCGAAAGTATTCTGTATGGGAAATAATATAGATGGTGAAAATGTGAATTTCGAAAAATTTCATATAAATATAAATTTGTCAAAAAAATAATTAATAACTAATGTAATCATTAACTATTTTAATTTCAGATATTACATGAATATGAACAAGTAGAGCAAGATATACATCAATTAAAAGATATCATTAAAAAAAAAACGCATGAATTAGAAACAATTACACAAAACATAGAAACATTACGAAAAGAATGGTTAACACCTTTGTCACAAACCATTGAAAAAATTAATTCTAATTTTAGTTTGTATTTCTCAGCAATGGATTGTGCTGGTGAAGTTATTTTGGCGCAACCAGAGAATAATGTGAGTTATTTTGAAATAAAATTAAATATAAAAGATATTACATTTATTATTTAAAAATTTATAAAAAATTTAATATTTAGATGGAATTTGACCAATATGGTCTAAAAATTAAAGTAAAATTTAGAGATACTGATCAATTACAAGAATTAACGCGACATCATCAAAGTGGTGGAGAAAGAGCTGTGACTACTGCTATTTATATGATTTCACTTCAGGAATTATCAAAAGTACCTTTCCGTTGTGTAGATGAAATTAATCAGGTATTATAATGAAATTTATATAATTATTATTCTTTTTTTATATTTAATTTTATTATAGGGTATGGATGCAGTAAATGAAAGAAGAGTATTTAATTTGCTCGTAAAAATGACTGGAAGACCAAATAGTTCTCAATATTTTTTACTTACACCAAAGGTATTCTATTAATTATTTATATATCTAAATATAAGAATATCTGATTAATAATTCTCTATCTATTTCTATTTAGTTGTTACCTGATTTACAATATTCAGAGACAGTTACAGTACATTGTGTATTCAATGGGCCATTTATGATTAATCATACAGAATTTGATACAAAACAATATTGCAATTTCATTACTAAGACAATGGAAAAAGAAATTGAGAATAATGATTAATTATTAAGATATTTTGTTATATTGATATTGTATTATACAATATCAGAATACTTATGATATAGACATATTTATATAAGAAATATAGTTTATATTATTGTTATTTTTATGTACTTTTCTACAATATTTGAAATGCAAGTAATCTTAAATGAAAAAAAATTTTTTTTTTTCAATACCTTATTGCAGATTCACAGTATTTATTTCTTCCTTTTCTTTTTTTTCTTCTTTTGAGTTTCAGGCCAAGGGAAACCTCTGCACTTTATTACATCCATAATATTATGACAAGTATAATAAGCATTTTCCATGACTTCTTCATTGAAAATATCCATGGTGAATTTTGTTTTTCCTCCACTTCTTCTTGATTTCTTTGCTTCTTTATTTTTTCTATTGTTGTTATTTTTGCCGTTTTTATTATTTTTCATTTTTTTTAAATTTTTATTGTAATTTTTGGCCATTTTCTTTTTATTCTTTCCTTGCATTTTTTATATGTTCTCAAAATAAAGAATTCAATAATGAAAAAAAATATTAATCACTTTTATATCACGTCTATATAGAAATCGTTACTAAGTGCATGGTTATTTCAATAATGGTTTCCAAGGAACACATATGTACACTGATTATACTAATGATTTTAATTTTCTTGCAATTGTGTATTTTACAATACCAAAAAAAAAGAGTATGTTTAATAATATCATATAATTTCATTCAAATCTAATTAATATTTAATTTTTTTTTCAATTATGAAGGAACACTCATTTCAAATCACATATTCATTCAATTATATTATATTTATTTTTCAGAGAGAATATTTTATATATCATAAACAAACAATATTCTTATCTATATAACACTCTTGAACAATTTAATTATTTTTTATTGTGATGCACGAAAACGAAAAGAATAATTATATATATGAATAACATATATGATGCGATTTTTAAAACTGCACGATAATCGTATTTTTAAATATCGAGCCATAAGATAAATATCGTTTTTACATCGATTAATTATCGAAGTATCGATACAGTAAGTAGATCGAAGTGAACGACCTTGACCTTATCTCAGTAATGTTTCATATTTTTATAGAAATTCCAATAAAATAATAGGTCAGTAACATGATATTTGATTTCTTTCGTAAAATATTTATAATCTTAAGATATTAAAAAGATATTTGATTTTTAAACGAGGATAAAATTATTTTGCTATAAAAGAAAAAGAATATATATGAATATTTTTCAATACATATGATATTTTTATATACATATAAATTGCGTTTATTATTAACAATGTAAAAAATATTAAAATTTAATTATTACAATTGTGAAAACATTATTTCAATATTATTATTTTATTTTGTACTGTGAAATATTTTAAAGTAAAAATTACAGAATAAGAGTAAATTCAATAATTATATATATAATTATATATATAATTCAATAATTATAAATATTTAATCATTATGAAGTTTATTATGTTAATACGTTTAATTTTATTAATGAATAAAATAAAAATAATCAATTTATAGAAAAATTATAATGATGAATATAAATTTTTTCATCATTAAATATATCATGTTAAATATCATTAAATATATTACTCTTGAATTTTGAAGTATTTTTGTAAAACTAATATAATGTTCCATTCAATAAATTTATATTGAAATCTATTCAAGCATTAATTTCAGAAAGAATTTTAAAATTAATTTTGGAATTGTATTTTTAATATAGCTAAAGAAATTACTATGTATTTATGGTTAAGTCGGCCATACTGTAGAACTAATAGAAGAAATGGAGGAAAGAAAAGTATGCTAGCGATACCGATAATGCTAACGGAATAGCAAAATAGACTCACAAACTAAAATTTATGGCATTAGAAATACGACTTTCCGACTATTTATATTTAAGACAGCATCATCTGAAAATTTCAGCTCTGTTGTCTGTCTGATTTGATTTAACATAGCCCGTCTATATGTGAATTGAAGTTTCAATTGACACGGACAGATGGAGGTTTCGCAAGCTTAACTATTGATAGACACGCGCAAATCGACCGTCAAGAAGTGCCGGTAAAACAAACGCGAAATAGTCGGATACAATCCTTGATACGAGTATCACGTTGTTGAGCATCGTCAACGCAACAGCAGCCGTTCCTTCATAACCCTCCAGCATATATTGCTGAGTGTGGAACAATCAGTTCAAGCGTTCCTTTTCATACGTCGATACCTGTACGATAACAGGAAATATAATTTTTGTGGCGTAACAAAGCAAAAGAATAACATGTCCACGGCATTGTTGGCCGTGTTTGCTGTAATCCTATGTATCCTGTTTAGGATATTAAACGTAAACAGTGCACCGCAAAAACCATTGGTCATCTGTCAAGATCAATCATTCCTTACGACGATCCTTAAAATTGCACCTGTTATCACAGAACCGTAAGTTTTCTAACGATTTTTCATTTATTAAATTATATCATGTATTTTGCACATAAAATTCTAAATCTTTCGCTCTATGGTGTCCATAGAGAGAAAGTGAGGTTAGATCAGTTCTAAATATGCCGGACATTTTTCTTAACATCGTTAAGAACCACATGTGGAAAATTTTCTAAGATGATCATTTATTTTTAATTTAGATTTATATCTGATAAATCGATAATGAAATCTTGAAAATGATTTAACGATCGATAAGATCGAAAATTCGCGAAGATTACCAGATACAATTGATAGATAGAGTTTTATTTTGGTTATTTAGCACGGGTGTGATTTAGTTTTCACTAATAACAATCAATCAACAATGAGTTTATCAATCTTTTTAATTACGTACAAAGTATACATTATAAAAAATATAATATTATTTCATTACGTAGTAACTGTCAATAAACTTTATTATTACTATTTATATATTATATGCATATACTTATATAATGCACCTAAATAATAAATATAATGTAGTGTATATTGATAATAGTTTAATACTCATTAAAAAAATAAATGAAAATGATATATTAAATTATAAGTAATAATATATGCTTTTAAAAAATCATAATTAATTAAATATTATAATAATATTACTTTTAAATTTCTAAATAATTAGCAAAAGATATTTAAATAATTATATGCAAATATAAAGAAAAAAAACTTTGTTAATTATTCTTTAAAAGCTTACTTTAATTAATCAATTTTTCAAAAATGAAAAACATTAATTTTTAACATTATTAACATTATTCATTAGACGATATATCTCATAATATCTACAATTTCGTATTTATATGATTTTATCTTCAATAAATATAATTGCACTTTTAAACGCAAATTATTAAAAGAAAGAATGAAACTGACAGAGTGGAAACAATATAATCTGTATAACAATATAGAAAATATAACTGTTAGCATTGTTCTTCCATTTTGAATATTGCATAATGATTTGTTCTGATCTTGGCTATGACCTCACTAAACAACTTTAGAAACTTCAATATGCATTCATCACATTTATCAAAAGATTATGACTATATTATAAACTTATATCACAAAATGACTCATGTTCATTTTTTATATTAATATAAATATATTGATATGAAATAAAAAACTGATTATTTGTATAATGTTTAAATATGAATTCATTGTAAAAAAATAAAATTTTTTTTTTAGATAAATAAGTTGACAAAATGGACAAGAATAAATAAAATAAAATTCGATGAATTATTGTTGTAAATTTTTTACAAATATGATTAAATTATATTTTTTTCGTATTTTATTTTAAATCGTTTCTATAAAAGAATGCATAAAAATTTTTATTGAAAAAACACTTCGTAAATTTTTAAAAAAATTATTTATAATAGAAACATGAAATAAGTAAGAATAAATAATTTAAAAAATTCACTTCAAAGGACTGGAAAATAAAAATTATATATATTAAATATATGTTAATATATATTTATATATTATTAATATAATATATATTATTA